>NC_052356.1:59006665-59049575 GCF_009727055.1 Benincasa hispida | reverse complement strand
TAGTTCTTAAGTCCAATTTTCTTCGTTAGGCCTATAGGCCTGCCTGTCAGCGGTCGGCGATCGAACGCATTAAACGGGCGACCCTCTGTGAAAGCATGTGCTTGAATGTTTATTAGGCACTATCTTTCTGTCCATAGCCATAAGGAGATTTAACTACATAACCTGTTACTAGGATCCTATTAAGGATATATGCTATCAGTCTTTAATAGCCCTACACTCCGAGAACGGGCATCTAGAGCAGAGAATGGTGAATAACTTCATACTTCTTACCATATCCTTAAGTGTTCTATGTTCGCCTCTCGCTACCACCATTCGATGGCTGCGGATTTGCCCTGACATAGTGTTGTTGCCGAGACGAATTCGGACGATTCCACATTCCTCTAGGTATTTGGCAAAGGGCCCTGGACATTGTTCACCTGATCCATCATATCTACCGTAATATTCACCACCACGATCAGATTTGACAGCTTTAATTTTCTTTCCAAGTTGAAGTTCGACTTTAGCTTTGAAAAACTTGAAAACGTCCAAGGATTTAGACTTCTCATGAATTAAATATAGGTATCCATATCTTGAATAGTCGTCTATGAACATAATAAAATATTGTTGTCCATTCCAAGAGGCTATAGGGAATGGACCATAAATGTTTGTATGTATTAGTTCTAAGACGTCTGAGCATCTGTTGGCACCTAATTTTCTTATGTTTGCCTGTTTTCCCTTAATACATTCCACACAAACGTTGAAGTTACTTAAATCAAGGGAATCAAGAATTCCATCTGACACAAGTCTCTAAATTCTCTGTTTAGAGATGTGACCTAAACGCTTGTGCCATAACATAGCATAATTCTCATTTAATTTACGCTTTATACCACGTGAATTAGATAACAGGATCTTGTTAAATGAAGTAAAAGAATCAAGTATATATAGATTATCAATTAAAGAACCGGTACCAATAAGCTTAGAATCTTGAAAAAGACTAACTTTATTATTTCCAAAAGAACAAGAAAAACCAAATTTGTCCAAACTGGAAATAGAAACTAAATTCCGTCTAAGTAACGGTACAACAAAAGTCTCATTTAGATCCAAATAACAACTGATTTTTAAAAGTAGTCTAAAATTTCCAATAGCTTCAACTGGAACTGCTTTGCCATTGGCCACATAGATGAATCTTTCAGCATCACTTGGCGGCTGGCTCCACAGGCAACCCTGCATTGATATACTTATGTGAGTAATAGCACCAGAATCTACCCACCAAGTATCTGTAGGTACAGAAGCTAAATTAACTTCAGAACAAACCAAAGTAAGAATTTTACCCTTCTTTACACGCCACTTGATGTATTTAGGACAATCTTTCTTGAAGTGACCTTTCCTTTTGCAGAAAAAACATGGATTTTCAGTAGCTTGTTTCTTGTTTTTATTCTGCTGAGTTGTCCCTTCTACAGCATCCACAATTTTTCTTTTCTTCTTATCACGAGAGCATATTGCCAAATGAGTACTTTCTATCATTTCTCTCTTAATCCTATCTTCTTCTTGCACACATTGTGAGATAAGCTCATTAATACTCCATTTATCCTTCTGAGTATTATAGCTTATCTTAAACTGGGTGAATTGTGCAGGAAGAGACATAAGTACCAGATGCACGAGTAAATTTTCATTTATCTCGATATCAAGTGCCTTTTAATTTACTTGCGAGATTAGACATTTCCATAATGTACTCCCTTATGTTTCCATTGCTCTTATATCTCATAGAAGTTAAAGAAGTCAAAAGACTACTTGCTTCACCTTTCTCATTTTTAGCAAAATATTTCTCAATTTGAGCAAAAAACTTATTGGCATTTTCACTTTATGTGATAGAGCCCCAAAAAGACTCCGGAATGGAGTGCCTAATGATCATCAGACACATGCGATTTGACCGTTCCCACTTCTCTATATTAGCCGTATTTAGCTGTTCCTCAGTAAAAGTAGGTTTATCGGTCCTTAATGCAAGGTCCAAATCTATACACCCGAGAAGTATCTCTAAGCTTTCCTTCCAAATCTTGAAGTTCAATCCATTCAACTTAGGGATTGAACTCAGATTTCTAGATATTTGAGTAAGACCAACTGAAACAATAAACAACAAAATATATGCTCACAATTAAAATATAACAAAATAATTTCACATATGTGGTGGGCCCTTTTAACAAGATACCTAACACAACATTGATGTCCAGCCTTTGGGCAAAAACACCAACTGTAAATGGTACTCTCAACGTAGTAATCAAAGTATTAACAATTAACTCTGTCAAAAAATAGCCTTTCTTTGGACCGACTATTTTTCACATGAACAATCCTTATAATTGTCACATACTCATTACTACATGCATACCCATAATTTGGCCAAATAATTATCTTTCTTTGGGCCGATAATTATCCGCATAAATTCATGAATATGCACATCTTATATTTTAGAATTAAATTAATCTACATAACAGAGGCTACTTTGGTGACATATTATTTTGACCAATTCAATCTAAAATATAAGATACATTAATATAATAATATTATTGTACAAAAATAAAGGAGGAAGACACCAAATAGTCTTTACTAATATTCACTTAATAATTGCATACACATAATACAATTAAAGCAACAAAACATGTGAATATCGCTAAATATCATCAATCAAATTTAAATTTAAATTCACCAAAATATCAATTAAATTTAAATTTAAATTTACCACATTATCAATCATATTTAAATTTAAATCCACAACATGATTAATCAAATTTAAACTTAAATTTACAATGTGATTGATCGAATTTAAATCTAACTTCATAATTTGATTGATTTAATTCCTAATTTATCAACTAATTCCTAATTAAATAGGAATTACTTATAAAATTGATTAATTCTTGACAAATGCAAGATTTTCAATAAAAAAAAAACTAAATTGATTAAATTCACCAAATTTAACATTGTCAATCAAACCTTATCAAAGTTATCGACTAAACAATCCCTTAATCTGCCACCTACATGTCATGATCTTCATTCGGACTGAAATTTAGTTCAATAGGGTTCAATTTTCATGGGCATATCTGAACAATAAGTGACAAAATTGCCACACAAAAAAAAAATGGTGCTCCATATATGTGGATAATGCCATAATGGTTTTCCAAACCCTTAATGTGTAACACATATACATATCCGGCAACATAGTACTCGATATTTGATCAGTACCCACGAAAACCATTAACTTCATCAAATTAAAATTAATATTCCCTTAAAAAAAATATAATCAAATGGGGTTTTCACCTGCATGTTACCGCGGGCAAGCCACATAATGGGTTTTCCACAAAATAAATAGAAACTATATTTCTTTTAATTGAAAAATACATGAAGCCGAACCAAAATTGAATCACAATATGATTGAAAAACAAATATAAGTCAACGATTTAACATGAAATTCATGCTCTGATACTACTTGTTAGCATAAATACTCTATATCTATATTGAATAGATAAACCCTAGAATCATTCATGTCAAATTGTCAATAATATATACATATCGGATTCCATTGAAAGATTTATGACGACTTTAAAGTGGCGGTTATTATCTTCCTCAATCAAAGCTCCAAATGCCCTAAGTGGGATCTCTCTCTAGATGAGATTCAAGAAAGAATGAATGCTTATTGCTTTGGTATATTGGGGACCATAGCCTAAGGTTTCTTTATATACTAGTTCAATTAGGGTTCCCATTAAACCCTAATTAACTAGGAATGAGCTTCTACCCATTAAGTTCATACTCAATTAGGAATCTAGGGCCTTAATTAATTAGATTACATAATAGGGCCCAATCTAATAAAATAACCCAATGTGATAAATTATTAATCCACATACATAGCTCATACTTTAATTAAACATATTATTATTTAAATATGTCTAACACATGAAACTAAAATTTGGCTAACTTAATAGAGGGATTTAATTCATAGTATAGTTAAGGAAGTAAGTCATAGCATAGTAGCATAAACTCATAGCATAGATTAAGTAGTGCAACCCATAGCATAGGAAAACTACCTTGGGCGCATAGTGTTGGATGCATGGGGTAAGTTGGACGCATAAGAGACTCCCAAGAAACCCTAGTTGGACAAATTAAACGTATTATAAAGGGAAGGAAGTCACCTTTAATGCGTAGAAGACATCTTGAAAACTATGCTATGAGAATGAAGAGTTATGCTATAAGCATAAGAAATTATGCTATGAGCATGAGGAGCTATGCTATGAGCATAGTGTTGGGATTGGTGTCCTAATTCTCTCGGAGTCTTGTTGTTTTGTAAAGATACACATTGTTCAATGAATAAAATAAGTGTTATTTAATTATGGCATTTACTCATATCCAATAAACAAAGCTCCTTGGTTATCTTATGTGAACTTAAACATGTATATGTGACATACAAGTGGATCATGTCTTAAGTGATAACCTAAATAGGTCTGTAGTATAAGGATTAAGGTGGGATACCTATCCTGGTGACACTATGGATACGACTCACTTTGTAGAGGTTTGCAAGTGTTGTAAACTACTACAGATGATAGATCCTGACTATTCACGTGGAGACGTGTGAGCGGGAGTGTCCTATACAAAGATTTTGTATAAGACCTGGACCACGAAATGACTAGACTCTGTATATAAAATTGTTGATGTAAAGACCGGACCCCCTAGGACTCAAGTTAGGCCGATACTAAACATATGCATGCATGGAACTTAAAACGACATCCTTCTATAGTGAAATAAATGCTAAATAAATAAGTTGAACTCAAAAGACCTTCATTAAATTTAGATATTAAAAACAGATGATAGGGTACTCATAAATCATAAATGATAATAAATAGGTCTAAAAACAAATCTTAATAGTAAGTTTCAAACATCAAATTGAAAGTTGAAAAACATGGAAAGAAATCTAAATATCATAAGTGGAAGCATAAAACTGGTCCTCAGTGGCTCGTTCAAGGATTCCTCTTGTCATTCGCCAGTGCGTCCTTGCCCTTACCTGAAACATAAACATAAGAAAGGGTGAGTATAAAATACTTAGTAAATAACCTCACTACTTGGATCGGCCTAGGTATCTATGTCCTCTAGATACCTACCTCTGGTGGAACATAAAAATTGCTCTAGTCCTCATGGGACACATACATACATGCAAAACTAGTTTCTATCCTACTGTAGTTAAGTATGCCCACTACCTTCGGTGTATCTCAAAGGAAACACAACATCTGGTGAATCCCGAATGAAACACAATATCTAGTGAATCCCGAAGGAAAGAATATCTGGTAAATCCCGAAGGAAAGACAATTTGGTGAATCCGAAGGAAACACAATATCTGGTGAATCTGGAAAGAAACACAATATTTGGTGAATCTCGAAGGAAACACAATATGGTGAATCTGGAAGGAAACACAATCCCTAGTGGGCATCTAACTAATCAGTAAAGACACTATCACAGTCTCAACATCACAATTATTATAATATGAAAAGACACTATCACAGTCTCAACATCACAATTATTATAATATGATTTTATAACATACATATACACCTCAACATCATGGCTATACAACATGCATATATGCCTCTATATCCTCATATCAAATACACCCTTAGTGAATCAAGTATCACCTCTTACTAGCATGCAAGTCTCTACGTGCACAAATAAATCTTTCAGATTCTCATACAAGAACACATATCTGGCATATTATACTATCCATCTATCATGTTACGCTCTGTCATAATATTCATCTATCATGCTGACATATATCTAGTGTCTGGCCCGTAGGCAGTTCCAGTAGTAAGATTACTTACTTTTATATTAGGTTGAACCAAAAAGCAATTGAATCTTTGTGAAATTCTTGAATCCTTAATCAAGCCAAATATTTGAGCAACTAACCCTTTATAATCTCCACAATCTTTGAATTAAATCTTAGTACATAAACCAAAATAAAATTTAACATTTAGGTTCACACCTAAGTGTTTAATCACGCCAAAATCAGCAACAAAACTTAATAACTTAATTCGTATAAATTACATTCGAACTGAACAAATCACAAAGCCCCAAATCTTACCAAAATTCTTGTCGAAATTACCTTCACTCTGCTTGACAGCACGCTAACAACCTTTTAAACTCCTGCAAACTTTCCAATTCAACCTCCAAAATCACGATTGAAATGATAATTAAACACGTTATTTATTGGGTATCAAAATCCTCAACAAAACCATGAAAATCATTTAGATCTTATTCGAAAACTACGAACGTCACGAAGACATTCAACAGAGGACAACGACTGGAAGAGAGGAGGACCAACGGTGAGAAGATCCAACGACGTGAAGGTCGGAGCGGCGTAATTGCAACTTGACGGAGGAAATGATGTGGACGTCGGCGGTGCGGCAGTCGACGTTTGTCTAAACCAGAGAGAAAGTGAGAAAGTGGGTATTTAAAAATTCCATATTTCTTTTTTTTTTTTTAATTCTCCACCACACAAATACATAAATAATATATATATAATATTATTTCCTTTCCTTTTCTTAAATTCCAAAACCCATATATATTCTTTCCTTTTCTTTTCTTAAATTCCAAAACCCATATATATTCTTTCCTTTCCTTTTCTTTTCTTAGTACATAAATCCTTTAAAAATTTAGCATACCTAAGTATTTGTTGAATAGCATTAAGCCTGTCTCTTATACACATCTAGATGTGTATAAGAGACAGGTGGTACTTAAGGAGACAGATGTAACTACAGGGGCATAACGGTTATTGACCAAGTTGTACTTACGAGAGATCTGTGAAGGATTGTCGCACTGCTGATTGGTTAAGATGGACACATAATATATCTGTGGTTAGGAGCTGTCTCTTATACACATCTAGATGTGTATAAGAGACAGGGATGTTACAGTTGATACTAGAGACTTACATCTCACCTAAACGACCATAGGTGACACGACCTCAATCCTGAGTGTTTTGGGAACTCCTGCCTTTGAGGGCAGTCTTCTTATTAGTATGGGTGAGAGTGGCCAGATTGCCAACTCAAGATGCCTACCTTTTTGGGGAATTATCTGATCTTGGAGGTGGGAACTCAATCCACAAGATGTAATTCACTCCTTTCCCGAAGCAGGGATGAGTAGAGAGATTGCTTCCTTAAGAGCTGATTCCAGGGCTAAAAACATAGTGGCCACAACTTCTCTTTGGAAGAGAAGACTCAATCATAGTAGGACTAAGACTTATGTTCATTAGAGGGATCAGTGGTACTTAAGGAGACAGATGTAACTACAGGGGCATAACGGTTATTGACCAAGTTGTACTTACGAGAGATCTGTGAAGGATTGTCGCACTGCTGATTGGTTAAGATGGACACATAATATATCTGTGGTTAGGAGAGTTCAGCTGTCGGTCTTTAGCGAAGTGTCTGGTAGTTAATGGATGGTGGATTCCGTGGCTAAAGAGTTTAGTCAGTTATTCATGTACCATTGGAGCTTCGAGCTACGGGTCCATAAGGTCCCCTTGGTAGCTCAATGGATTAGTTGAGGATTAGTTCTTGGTGTTAATTTCAAATGTTCAAATTGGAAAGCAGTATTTTGATTATATATGATATAATCAGTATGATGTATGAGATACATCTAGTGGAGGATTGATATAAATGAGATTTACATTAAGTACCATAGAATAGAAAAAGAACTATGGTTTGTATGTTTCATGAGATGAAATATTAAAACTTTAGGTTATAAATATAGTATGATAAGTTGGTTATCATTTATATTTATAATAATATTAATTATTGGATAATTAATTCTTTTTCTTTAAATAACCAAATGAGTGGGTGATTATTGGATTCATGGTAACCGTGAGTTTAAAAGGAAAGTGGATTTCCTATTTTGAAAAGGAGTTTTACAAAAGATTGAAAAAGTTTTTGAGATTTTTCTCTCGGCGCAAAGGATCTCAGAGTAGTCATCAAGTAAATACAGATTTACTAAACGATGACTAGGCAAGCTAAATGATCATATAGTGATGAGCTAAACGATCGTGCAGTATTTAATAAACGATCGCATAGTTTTGCTAGACGATCGCTTGGCCAAAATAAACGATCGTATAGACTCTGTAGGCAATAGACTGAGCTAAGCGATGAGCTAAATGATCACATAGCTTTTGTTAGACGATCGCGTAGCTTTATCTAAATGATTGGGTATCGACCTATGCGATAGGTCTCCACCATCTCCCACTTGCCCAATTGTATACACGATCGGTGTTTCCTCCTTCGTCTACCTCATACCAAGTCCAAACAGAGCCCACCCTCTGGATTCTCACACCGAGAATACCAAGGTAGTCTTGTTGGTGGTGTTAGACTCAACTCGACACCGTCGAGGTTTTCTAGACATTGTTCGTGCTATTACGGAGGAGTTCGTGGCCGAGGTGATCGTTGAGGACGAGCGCGAAGTGTTCGTACTATCTTGCGGTCGTGTAGATCGAGCGTTCGAGGTTGCTGTTGTTCGAGCGATCGCGCAATGGAGCATGGAGACGCATCTTCAAATGTGCATAGAGTTTGCTTTTTGTTCATTTGAGTTTTTCATGCTATAATTTCTGTAGTAATTGTATAACCGTTTGTTTGAAGTCAACTGTAAATGTTTTGTTCATTTATGATTTTGATTTGGAATAATCTTGTTCTGCTGCTCATGGAAATCTCGAATCCGATTTCCTTCACTTAGAAACTATGCTATGAAACTGTGGGACCATGCATTGAGTTGAGGGACAAGGTAAAAGCATAGGGAATAGTTGGTTAAGCATTGAACGAACCATGCGTTGAATTATGCACAACCAAGAAAGGTTAGGATGCATACCTTGAAGTGAAGATAGTCAAAGTAGACGTACAGATATGCTATGAGCTCAAAAGAGAAAGGTAGGCCATGAGAAAGAAACCAAGGAAGAAGGAAGTTGAAGAGGAATTAGACACATAGGGGAAGAGTTGAACTTATAGATATGTTGTGATGAGAATTTGGCTAAGTGTTGGATAACATATAACACGATAAATGGAGGAGCCCTAATAGTTGGAATGTTGGGCACATAGATATCTACGCATATAAGGGCTTAAAGATGTGTAAAAGTGTGCTATCAACTTTCATGAGAGGAAATCATGCTGTGAGAAGAAAACAAGAGTCAAGAGAGAATGACTTAATTAGAGTTGAATGCATGGTGAGGCAACCATGCACCCAACATAAGGATATCATGCATCGACTTGAGTTTCTTAGGCATTAAGGATCAAGTGGACAATGGAGTGAGGTACGTGGCTCGACCAAATGAAGTTTTAGACCGAACCAAGGATGAGGTAGATGCATGGGAGCGCATGCAAAGGGTTGAGACATGCCACTTCAAGGAAAGCTATGCGTTGCCGTATGCATGGTGAAGACACTTAACCCTTGCATGCTAGGAGAAGGTGTCAAAAGTGGGCCTTGCATGGTGTTGACACTTAGTTTTTCTATACACATGATATTTTATGCGTTGAGAGCAAAGGGAGGATGATAATGAACTTATTGAATACCTATAAATACCTGGATGAGGTCTCATTTTCCTACACAACTCAAAATTTTATCAAGATGACTAAAAAACAAGAGAGTTTGAGAGAATTGGGTATTTGGGGAGAGGCCTATGCGTTGAATGAGGCCACCATGCATTGAGCAGGCCTACCATGCGTTGAAGAGGAGTACCCTGCACCCAACTAATATGAGGAAAGTCAACCCCTGGGCTCATAGCTGTCTTTGCTTATCCTAAGGTCTAGGTTAGCATCTGTTGGAGTTTGTAAGATAGCGCTAGGGCCAAGAAGGTATTTTAAAGTTATTTTAGCCCTAACCCTAGGATTCTAAATTGACTTTTGAACTAATACAGGTCCAGGATCTAGGAAGAACTAGAAAGCAAGAAAGACTCAGGAAAGAGAAACTCCTGCTGGTGAACTATGTGTGATTTATTTGCAAGTATTTTTTGTTGTATCTATGTACATATATGATATTATATACATGTATGGTTTGGAAAACCTTGACATGATCGAAAAATGTGTCTTCTTGGATTTTAATCATTGGTTTTTTCGTTGTCTTACTTGAATGACTAATTTAACTCTGATTTTGCTTGAAAGCGTGTTTTTTGAGGCTTTGACTAAAAACTGGAATTATACCCTGGGAAAATTTTAGCGTGTCTCGAGCACGTCTAACAAGATATTGTCGACATATACACATTCAATGGACTATATTGGGTACTGGGTTTGTTTGCTCGACCTCCAGATTGGTTAAAGTGGATTACTCGAAAAAAATACATGATCATCAGTATTATCTCAGTTATCAGGCTGGGATGGTTATGTTTTTATATTCTTATATTGTTTTGATTGTTTGCCTATGTAGTTGCTTTCAAAATGAATTTCAGAAGCAAAACCTAGTTTCTATAAAAATATACCACTCACTAGGCTCCTAGCTCATATTTTCCAATTGTTTATTCCTCCCTGCCCCCCATGTAGCAGAAGAGGACATTTTGGAGGTACCACTCAAGGTTAGGATCTGCCAGCCTATGTTGGGGTTTATGCCCTAAATCTCGTAAGGTCTTGTAGTTTGTAAACACGTGTATGAACAAACTTTTGTGATGTAATAATATGAGATATTTTCTTCACTATTGTCTATGAAATATGAGATATTTTAGTTTCATTAACCACAAACCAATATACTAAGATCCCTGGTTATCGTTGTAACTTAAACATGTATTTGGATACATACAAGTGGATCATGCCTTAAGTGATAACCTAAATGATCTGTAGTATATGGATAAAGGAGGGAAACCTTATCCTTGTGACACTACGGATATGACCCACTTTGTAGATATTATAAGTGTTGTAAAGTGTTACATATGGTCTGATCCTGATCATTCATGTGGAGACATGTGAGCGGGGGTATTCTATACAAAGAAGTTTGTATAAGACTGGACCACGAAATGTTTAATCTCGCTATATAACACCGTTCATAATAGAGACTTTCATTTCACTAGGATGACCATAGGTAACATGACCTTAATCCTGAGTGAGTTGGGAAATCCTGCCTATGAGGGCGGTTCTTTGATTTGCATGGGTGCGAGTGCAGATCGCCGACTCAAACCTACCACTTTGGGGATTTGTCTGATTAAGGAGCTGGGAGCTCAACTACACAAGACGAAATTCACTCCTTCCCCGAAGTAGGGGTAAGTAAATAGATTACTCCCTTAAAGGCTGATTCCAGGGCTTGAACAATATGGTGTCACACCTTCTCATGGCTCAAGAAGTGTTCACTCATAGTAGGACTATGATGTATTGTTCATTAGAGGAATTAGTGGTACTTAAGGAGTTAGATGTAATTGTAGGGGTAAAACGATAAATTGGCTTAGCTGTACTTACGAGTGATCTGTGAAAGGTTATTGTACTATTGATTGGTTAATCCAATAGACATAGAAATATATCTGTAGTGAGAAGAGTACAACTGTCGGTCTTTAGTGAAGTGCTCAGCAGTTAACAGATGGTGAATATCGTGATTAAAAAGTTAGTTAGTTATTCACATACTATTGAAGCTTTAAGCTATAGATCCATAAGGTCCCCTTGGTAGCTCAATGAATTCAAGTTGAGAATAAGTTTTTGGGTCAGTTTGAAATGTTCAAATTAACAAGAGTAAATTTGATTATATATGATATAATTAAATTGGTTTAATTATATGTGATATAATTAATTTGATGTATCAGATACATTAATTGGAGGAATTAATATAAATATGATTTATATTAAATAAAGAAGAAAAGAACTATGGTTTATATATTATATATGATGTGATATTAAAACTATAGGTTATAAATATAATATGATAAATTAGTTATTATATTTATTTATAATAAAAACAATTAAAAGATAATTTTGATTGGTTTCTCCTTTAACCGGGCGTGAAGTGGGAGGTTATTTTTTCAGTTTTAATAACTGAAGAATAAAAGTGAAAAAAGTTTTCATTTTTCATGATGGCAAGATTAATCGCACTACAATTGATCGAGTGAAAAGAGAGAGCTATACGATAGCCCTTTGAAAGAGTAAACGACGAGCGAGTTTACTAGACGATTGTTCCTCGTTACTAAACAATCGAGTACCCAATGTCTGTACGATAGGCTTTCTATTTCTACCACTTACTCGATCATTTAACTCGATCATATACATCCTCTTTCCCTCTAATAAATCCACACAAAGCCCACACCTTCTAGATTCTCACATCGAGAATACCAAAGCAACCGAGTGGTAGTGTCAAGTGTTGTTGTTCGAGGGTCGAGGATCGAGTCTCACTCGATTGGGTTCGAGGATTTGACAGTTCGTGAGTTGNCACATCGAGAATACCAAAGCAACCGAGTGGTAGTGTCAAGTGTTGCTGTTCGAGGGTCGAGGATCAAGTCTTACTCGATTAGGTTCGAGGATCTCACCGTTCGTGGAATTCACTGGTTTTTCGTTGCATTCATGCTCGTGATCGAGTTTGTAAGGACGCCTGACCAGTGTAGATCGAGGGAATATGTGAAGAAGAGTTCTTCAAAGGTATGTCACTCGATTCCTTTTGGTTTTAAATGAAAATCGTGTTGTAATTTACTATATAATGCATAACTATTCTTTTATGTTTGTAAATGATATTTTCTTTTACAATGGGTTTGGAACGATCTTGCTTCTGCTAAATAGTTCTCTTGAATAAAAGTTCCTTTAGCCTTGTAGAGCAAAACCTCAGATCTTGTTACTATAGGGAATCATTAGGGTTTAGCAAGAGTCAAAAGTGTAGTTATAAATTTATTTGGCATAGACACTCATAGTTATAATCAAAACAACTTTGAACTAGACACATTTGATCTTAAGGATTACCAGGTAAAATGGGGAAGAATGGATAGTAGATATCACAACAGGGTGGTGTCTGCTGTCTTCACGCCTCCTTTCAAGCTTGAGGGATAAGCTCGGGAGGGGGTGTGATAGTTTTTATAACAGAAAATTGGGCAAAATGGTACGAAACTAAAGAGGAAGTAAAGGAAAAGCTCGTAGAAGGTTTTATTTGATGAAATTTGGTCAGAAAGACAAGAAAAACGAAGAAGATTCACGACGTTGGAGTTTATCAAGGAAAACAAAGGACTGTTGGTTTATACAAATTCATGGACTTAGAGGCTAATTTGAAGCTCTAAATTTGAAGATAAGTTACTTCTCAGGTCCCTCTAGAGTTTTATGGTTTTTTATTTGATTGTTATTGACTAAAAATTTTGATCTAAATTTCTGAAAATTCTGCAACTTTTTCATCAGAAAAACAGGGGATCGAGGAGTGTTTGATCGATTCTCGGTGATCTAGGGTGATTTGGGCATCCAAAATTCGAGGTAAGATAATTCAAAGGATGGGTAAAAGGTGTGCATAGGTTAATTAGAATAAAATTGGCTAGAATCAAAGAATTTGGTCATCGAAATTCTCACCAAAAAGCTGATTTTTTTGGGCCGGAGGTTATATATGACTGCTTTCTGTCATCTTTTGTCCATCATTAAAAGCTGGAAAACTCAATTCTAGGTTAATTAAGGTGCTTTTAAGCATTAATAGGGGTCCAATTGGTATTGTTATGATATTTTAAACCTAAAATTAAAAGTAATTGGGATCCTAAGTCAATTTTGAAGTTGACTAAGAGGTTAATTTAAATTAAACCCTGATTAGGGTTAATGAAAAAAAGTATGCAAAATTGGACAAAATTAAGATTAATTAAGGTGTTCCTAACCTTAACTTATGTTCTAATAGATATCAACAAGATGTTTTGGCCTTGGGATTGAATGAATTTGGAATTTTAAGTTAATTTTAAAGTTATTAAAGGACAAATTTGCAAAGTAAATCCTATATTGGATCAAATTAGGGTTTTAGGAAAGGATTAAGTCAATTTGGTTATTTTAATTAGATTAGGTCATGTGACCAGAGGATTATCAACATAATTTCAAGTTAAACGAGAGTCAGGGGAACTAGAATTCGAGGAGAAGTCGATAACTATGAGTGATTTATTTTCAACTATTTTCGATATAAACTATATATTTGAACTGTGAGTGGTTTTAAATATTTTGACATGAAAAGTGTATGAATATGATAGTATGCTATGATTGGATGATTGTTTTACTTGATTATTATTTCAGAAATGCTTGAATCTTGATTTTTGAATTGCCATTGATTTTTTTATAAGTTTGATGTTTATAAAAATGTAATGTAGAACCTGATTTTACATCATTATGATTTGTATAGGTTTGTAAGGAAATCTATTGATGGTGGAATAAATGATGTTGAATGGTTTGTGAAAATGACTTCAAACTACTAATTATTGTATCCGAGAGATGGTTATTTTTCCCATGATACTTGAATTTGTTTTAGTAACACCACTCAGGCAATAAGAGGGCTAACAGGGCTAGATGTGGCCAGAGTATATTGGAAAGTCTAGAGGAACCTACACCTGCAGTGCCATCTAGGGGATCAGGGGGTTACTAGGTCAAATGTGATCAGATTATACCAGGGAGCTCAGAGGAACCTGAGCCTTTGGTGTGTATCCATATTTGGCCTTAAGGCAACTCTGTGTGCATGGATGACCTTAGTATTTAGTTTACACCGTGGGGGACATTCCTTGTCCAAAGTAATTTGTCGTTGTAAATGAGTATTTAGGTATAGAGTTGGTGTGATTTTCTTATAAGTCATAAATGCTTTATAATGTGCTTTATATGAGATATGATCATGCCATTATTTTACTAGCACGTGTTTGAAATGTTATTGAATCTTATATACTTTGCCAATGATTTATTGAATGACTTAAATAGTTTTCTTGATGTTTTAGAAAGAGAAAACTTATGTTCGTATTAAATTACCACTCACTGGGCTTTAGCTCATGCTTTCAATGTTTATGTTTCTGCCCTCCCGCCTCTCCAGATAGCGATAAAGTTCCCGGTGCCTGCTAAGCCATGAAACACCAACTAGTGTTGTTAAACATCTATTGTATTTTTTTGTGCACATATTTGAGAGTATTTCAAGAGAGTCAAACTAGTGAGTTACGTGTCAGGGGAGGTTTTGTTAAATATAATCCTTATTGTTGGTTTGTAATTTTTTTTAAACAATTATGTAATTTGAACTGAGTTGAGTTCTTAAACACTATTAATGAATGTAAACTATTTTTGAAAATTGGTTTGGAAGTTTGGGTTTGATTTTAAGTACGGGATATATTAAGAGTTGGGATGTTAGATGTCACAGAGAGAAGTGATATTTAACATCTTCACGCTTCGTTCTAGATTAGAGAAGAAATCTGGAACAGGGTGGGACAATAGTCCACAACAAGAATAATATATTTAAATCCATAAGAAGAAGGAAAGAGGCCCATGAAATCTATCCCCATACATCAAATATCCCACAAACAATTATAGGGACTTGGGGCATTCCATTCCTATATGAGAAACTTCCAGACTTCTGACATCTCTACATGTTTTACAATAGAAATATGCATCCCGAAAAAGTGCGTTCCAATACAAACCTGAGTTTAACACCTTTTTAGCTATGCGCTTAGGATTAAAGTGCCTTTCGCATGCATGTTCATGGTAAAAAGCTAAAACAGAGAAAAACTCATCATTAGGCACGCACATGCTAACTATTTTATCAACACAAAATTTCCAAAGATATAGATCCTCTCAAACATAATATTTAGCCTTATAATGCCTATAGAGGTTAAAAGGAACACACTTGTGACAAGATAATTAACGAGATCAGCATAGCATGGAGTCATTGAGATGTCATCAACCTAGAGCAAGGCCTGATCAAGGATATCTCCATCAAATGGTAAGTAGTTCCCTCCTTCCATTAACCTACTCAAATGGTTAGCAACAACATTCTCAGAACCTTTCCTATCTTTTATTTCAACATCGAACTCCTGGAGCAAGAGGATCCAACAAAGAAGGCGTGGTTTAGACTCCTTATTATCGATCAAATAATGCAAAGCTACATGATTAGAATACTCAGTTACATGGGAACCAAAAATATATGATTGAAACTTTTCTAAAGCAAAAACAATATAGAGGAGTTCTTTTTCTGTAGTGGTATAATTGCACTAAGTAGGATTCAAGGTCCTTGAAGCATAGTATATGTGATGCCGGGAAATTGGAAGTCAATTTTACTCTACAACCAACTTCCCTTGGACGCGGTATGCGATGCATGTTCCTAAGATATGCGTTGTTAGTCATGTGTCGATGGTCATGAGTTGGAATGAGTATGCATTAATAATTGTATGCGATGACCATGTGTCCGGCCACAAGTTTTCTTGCGTTCACACCAAGTATAACATGGACGCAAGTTTCTCGGGTAATCCGAGGTCGAACATAGGGACTTGCAACTATATGTTTGCGGTGATTGTGCATGCGGCGGTTGAATAAAAGAATGAAGGGGATGTTGTTAAGTTAATCCTACTTCTACTCCTATCTATCAGACAACGCAATGAGAATATACATGAAAAGTAGAGATGCGACAGACCTTGCCATGAAATAAATGTGTGGGAAAATAGATAAAATGCGGAGATGTTTTTATTGCAAAACTTAAGAGTAATCGCAAGGGCAACCCTAGTCAACACAAACTAATGCGATCATGCAACACTCATACAATAGTAAACCACCTCTCGGTGCGAATGCTACGGCTTCTAATGCTAGAACGCATGCGATGTATGTGCAGAGGTGTCTATAGGTCCTATACATAAGCCTCTAATTCTTGTCTATGCGATAATACATGAACAAGGCGACGACATATCATCATTTCTATTCCTAGGATGCACGCGATGTAGTGTTGACAAACAAAGCTTATCTCTAAGTCCCTATCTCTTGCTTATGCCGATCTAATCTCGCTCTTCCGAGTCTAGATTCTAACCTAGCTCTCTCGAGTCATTAAGTTCTTTCTTTAGACTCTCTCTCGAGTAGCTTTAAAGGGGCGTTGAGCACAACATAAGGCAAGACAAACGCATGAACTTGGTTGACGTAAGATTGTCACTATCCCTAGTGAACAACGCATACCTTGCTTAATGCGTCCAACCATTTACCCTCCCGGGCAGCTGATTGTTTCTGACTTCACTCATAGACAAGCAATGCATTAGCCTATAGACAAGCATTGCAGCAGCTTTACACTAAGCAAATAGGTTACTCACAGACTCACGCAACGCACACCTCTCGGTGGGTTGCTACATGCTTCATATTCCTAATCCACATGATTAAGTATGCAATACCCGAGTAATCCCACTAAGTGTTTCAATGAAAGTAATGATGTCAAGCAAGAAGATGGAGATGGAGGCGAAGGAACAGAGAAATGCATTGAAAACAATTGTATTAATCCCTTAATTCCAAATGTCATACAATACAATATAGAAAAAGAAAGGAAAGAGAAATGACCGGCTGGAAGCAAAGATTTGCTTCCAGCGGATGTGCGTCAAGGCTGCCGGTGATGCCATGGATGAGCGAAGAAGCTGACTCTCTTAAGATCTAACTCCGGTCGAAGGCTCCGTTGTCACTCGGAATGGATGAAGGAGGTGAAGAACTTTCAGCCATCTTCTCACTTGTTTGTTTGGATCGCGGGGAAAATCCCCGGTTGAGGGATAATCTCCGAATTATTTTGAATTTTGCTCATCGACTTCTATTTATAGAGTTTGGACCGCTGACAACATTAATTGGACTACTTTGAGTCTGACATTCGGTGCGTCAATCCTTTCTGAACCTTTGCCACCAACGACACAGTAGGTGAAATGTTAGCATCAGGTTTGGATTTTCTCGAGGCAGATACGTTGATGCATTCATTTCACTTACCTTTCGTTGATCCCATTAGAATGCGTTGTCACGTAGCCGCAATCATTCAATGATCGCATTCGCTTAACACTGAAACTCTACATGATGACCGCAATCGCTTGACGAGCGCAACTCCCATCGATGCATTTGCCTTGCGATGGAGTGTTTTTCCACATGTGGTCGTCTATGCGATGGTCCGATTTCCGCGTTTGCATTCATTTCTTGCATTGTCTACAAAATAGAACATTGAACGCATAATTAATGCAAAGTAATGGGTCAGCTGAGATTCGCCATGCTGATCAACGCAAACTCTTTTTCTCATGAATTCCTATCATGATCAACGCAATTTCTGCCTAACAACCTTCATAATTCTAAATAAGAGGACTAAGATGGCATGCATTTCTGCATGTCATCAATATGACGTGATGCTTCTTCTCAATTCTTTGTCCAAGAACGGCCCCAATAGCATGGCTGTTGGCGTCACACAATATCTCAAATGGGAGATCCTATTGAGGGGCTTGAATTACTCGTGCACAGGTCAAAGCCTTCTTCAGCACATCGAAGGCTTGCTTACATTCCTCACTGAAGTTAAACTTCACATTCTTCTGAAGCAAGGTGGTCGACGACAAGGAAATTTTGTTGAAATCCTTAATAAACCTACAATAAAAACCTGCATGGCTAAAAAAAGAATGAACATCCCTCATAATGATAGAGTAAGAGAGGTTAGCAATAATGTCTATCTTAGCCTAATCTACCTCTATCCCTCTAGAAGAGATAACATTCCTTGGAATAATACAATGATTAGTCATGAAATGGATTTTTTCAAAATTAAGCACCAAATTAGACTAAATACATTTTCCAAGAACCTTAGATAAATTAAAGAGACAATCATCGAAAGAATCATCGTAGACGGTAAAATTGTCCATGAATACCTCTATGCACTTTTCTATAAATCCAGGGAAGATGCTCATCATGCATCTTTGGAATGCAAGGTGCATCACACAAGCCAAAGGGCACCCACCTAAATGTAAATGTTTCAAATGGGTAAATGAAGATAGTTTTCTATTGATCTTCATAGGAGATGAGTATCTGATAAAAACATGAAAAACCATCAAGAAAGCAGAAAAAGATTTTCCAACAAGATGTTCAATCATTTGATCAATAAATGGAATGGGAAAATGGTCCTTTTACAGTACACATCCTCCATTTTGTACCCTTATAGGTACTAACTTACCCTCATAATTTTTCATCACAGTTGTACCAGCTTTCTTGGGCACAACGTGAATAGCACTCACCTACTCATTATCAGGGACACGGTAGATTATACTTGCCTCTAGAAGTTTGAAAATTTCTTTCATTACCACCTCCTTTAAAGCGAGGTTTAGGCGCCTCTGAGGTTGTCTACTGTGCTCCTTGGACACCTCCAACAACTTGCTTTTTTATTCATGGTTTAAATCTTTTGAAATGATGACAGGCAGGGTATCTAACTCTCCCAAATAAGCATACTTTAGGTGCTCAGGTAAGCTCTTTAAGCTTCAACTTGGGGGCCTGTTCGACAGAAGGCAACAATTTCTCAGTCAAATCATTAGATAAAGAATCAAAACTTACTGGTTTAGATGCTATCACAGAAGACAGATCGTCAAAGGAAATAGGGATACTAGACAATGTGCCTTCATCTACATCTATCTAGGGACTCTCATAGCATAAAAAATGTTAAATTTAACTCTTTCCCCATCAAATGCAACAGACAATGTGCCTTCATCTACATCTATCTTAGTCTTTGTAGTTTTTATGAAGGGCCTACCTAGTAAGATAGATACAGATGAACGTGAAGTATTCTCTTCCATTTTTCAGAACGTAGAAATCAACAAGAAAAATTAATTCATTAACTTGGACAAGAACATCCTTTACCACTCCCATGGGATGTATAAATGACCTATCAGCTAATTGAATGACTACGCCAGTTTCATGCAAATCATTCAATTTAAGATCTTAGTAAACTGAATAAGGCATTACATTTATGGTCGCTCCTATAAATCTAGCATAGCCTTTCAATTTTTTTTGTTATCGATCACATGGGGAAGAGATAACATACCTGGGTCCTTCTGTTTCTTAGGCATATTTTTCTGTAAGATAGCAGAAACAAATTGACTTACCACTACCTTTTCCTTCTCTTTCGTCTGTCTTTTCCTCGTGCATAATTCCTTAAAAAATTTTGCGTATTTGGAAATTTGCTTGACCGCATATAGAAGTGGAATATTGATTTCCACTCTTCTGAATGTATTGAAAAGCTCTCGGTCAACCTCATTCTCCTTGGGCCTCACCAACCTAGAAGAAAAATGAGCTTTAGGAACAGAAGAATTTAAAGAAAGGAGGGGGAGGGGTCAAAATTTCTCCCTTTGTTCTCTTAGGAGACGGTTCTCCTATAATAGTCAATTCAGTGGAGAATCCTCTCCAGGTGGAATTTCAGTAAGAGTAGCAGATGGTGGAAGTTTTTTTCACTCCTCAATGTGATAACACTAACATTCTCTCTATGATCCACCTTAGGCTGCAATGAGAGCTTTCCAAACTGTCTTTCCAACTTGCTTATGGAGGTGGCGAGTTGGATAGTTTAATTCCCCATCTGGTCTAAGGTAGTCTTTATATCCTGCTAAAAGTGTAGCTAATTTTTTCACAATGTCTTCGATAGACATATCTAAAATTATAGAGGCTCATTTGTTATTATGAGCCTGCTCATTGTGTTTGCCCCATTTAAAATTAGAGTGATCATACCAACCTGGGCTATTAGTCTGGCTGTATGGGTCTCTTCGTCTGTTTTGTCCTTTATTATTAAACCTCCCAATGCATTAATCTGCTGCTGAAAATTTGGGCATACACTAGCAACGTGCCCAATCATCGAACAAATCTGGCATGTCACCATCGATTGATTCCTTTCCAGTGCCCTCTGTTTCACAGTAACAACTATGTCTGAAATTTGATTTCTTAATTCACTTACCTCAGATGCAGATTTAATGTCGACTAATCCTATGGTCCCACACTACTGAGTATTAGCAGCCATGGTAGCAATGAGCTATATTGCTTCAGTGGGAGTTTTGTTCACCAAAGCTCCTCCCGCAACAACATCCATATTACTCTTATCCTGTTGAAGCAAACCCTCACAGAAATACTGTATACGCATTTGATTTCAAATTTGATGGTTAGGGAAGCTTCCATAGAGTCCTCTGAACCTCTCCCAGTACTTATATAGTGACTCATCTTGGTACTGAACGATAGAGTAGATCTTATTCCTAATGATCGTGGCATGGGAAGCTAGGAAAATCTTCTCGAGAAACTAATTCTTCATCTTAAAGAATGTTGCAATACTCGCAGGTGGTAGGTAATATAACCAGTCTTTTGCTTCATCTTTCAAAGAAAAGGGAACACCCTTAAATTTATCTGCTCTTCAATGAC
Source organism: Benincasa hispida (assembly GCF_009727055.1). NCBI lineage: Eukaryota > Viridiplantae > Streptophyta > Magnoliopsida > Cucurbitales > Cucurbitaceae > Benincasa > Benincasa hispida. The sequence continues at coordinate 59,028,285 of NC_052356.1, read as the reverse complement.
TCCATGTGGTCGCATCCCATGGCATACAATCTAGAAATCCTTGAGATACTTGTGCAGGTCTTCACCTACAAGACCATGAAAAATAAGGAGTAACTAGATTAATCATATTTTCAACTCAAATATACCTGTGGCTTCAAGATAAATTATGCACAAAGGTTGTTGAGTAGTATCAGGAGCTGCTAGCTCTCTCAGAGTGCATTAATGTTACTCAGCCATCTCAGACTCTTGTGTACCCTCCTCAGGATTCTTCTAAATTCTCTTTAAGATTCTCTTTAATTTCTTGTGTGTCTTCCACATTAGTTTGTTCAATTTTCATAGCTCGTGTTCTTGCTTCTATTTGAATTCACCTTTCTCCTCTTTTAATATATGCAAAATACAACAAGCTGGAGTTCCCAGAGGAACGAGTCATACAACAAAGAGAAATAAAAGTTCAAGTAAGAAACAACAAGTTTTTCAGGAAAAATATCAAGGCTCCCTGGTAATGGCACCAATTTGACGAACCAAAAAGCTGTTAAGACTTTTGATTAGACCAAATAATAGTTCTGTTTGAGTCGATCCTCAGATAGCCTGCCAACTTTCCCCCGAATTACTTGTTGTAGGTAACCATAAGGGGGTTTGATGAATTGGTTTCAATTGGGAGAAATTTGATTAAAAACAGTAATGATTGAACACAAATTTGATGCTGATTAAATTGAAACTATCAATGAAACAAAACCTAGCTCGAGGTAAATTGAATTTATTCCTAATTTTCTACTCAATAATTGATTAATTAAAAAACTGCCTTGCAATTAAATTGGTTTTAACTTAGCCAATCACTTCTAGAAAAGCTAGAAGGAAGTCTAATCAATCACATTAATTCTTACACCTAGGAGAAAAGCCTTATAAACATGCAAACTAATTAGCATTACGATCTAAGACAATTTGTAAGACGAACAAAATAATTAGGAACAACCTAATTAAGTATTCAATGCGAATTTATCCTAAGTTAGATAGAAGAATGCTATTCAATTGGAAAAGCCAAATCAATATGCAACTCTAACTTAACTTCCATTACTTAGCGATCTAAGAACCTAATAATTATGAATTAGGTGTAAATCTATAGTTGTGAATTAAACATACTTGGCTATTTTTTTCAAATTACCTCAAGCACATTCAATCAATTAAATAAGAGCAAGGAGAAAATTCTATAAATTGTCAAAATTACAAGACAACAAATATTCATAATCACATGAGGTAACAAATCAAGAGATAGATCCTAAATTCTGAGCTCGACAATAGTACCTTAGCCTTGATATATGCTTGAATCAACAAAATAAAAATCAAGAAAGGTTTTAATTGAGTGGGGAAGAAGAAATATGGAGAGAATGTTAGAAAAGTTGAGAGATATCTGCTCATAATCGTGTATATGAAGTGTGGGCAACTTGGTTAATTTAAATATGCCATGTCGAAGTCTAACCACACTGGGAGGAGCGTAATTACACTCCAATCAGAGTGTAAGGCCGACGTAAGATGAGCATTGCTACTTTAAGGTGATTTGGGCAAGCACACGCGCGTTTATGTCAATTTACGTAGCGTAGCTATGATGAATACAGCGTAATTACACTGCACGAAATATGAAGCTACTGCCTTCTAGCGTAACACTAAATGGAGCGTCATTACGCTCTAACAATCCCACGCTACTGCCTTCCAACATAATGCTATGCTCGGATGGAGGGTTGCCACACTCTCCTAGGGGTATTTTAGTAATTCTGAACACTTTTTCTCGATTGATGCTATAGAACTCCAATTTTGCTCGTTTAAGTCCCGTTTTAGATTCAAATTTTTGTTGTACCTCTTAGTTGCTCAAAATCTACAAAATAGCAAAATAAACACATAAAATTCCACACACCTTTATGTTCTACCATTCTCACTACTTTAACTGAGACGAGTTTTTCGTTGACAACTAGTAGAAACTTTTCTACTAATTTAAGTATTTGCCAAGAAACACAACTTGAAGAAAAAAAATTCTGATAGTGAATTCTTATTCAACATCAGGATGTGAGTCTCTATTTCCCACTAAGAACATAGCAATTCAAATTTACTTTATTCTTATTTTCTTTCTTTTCGAGGTATTTCTAAAATTTCTCATCATTTGACATCCCAAACTAATTTGGAAACTTTTTTCTTATTGGCTTTAGTCACGGAAAATTTTCTTGGACTTAGATCACACTTAACTTTTGAGGTCATTTAGCTTCCAATGACTCCAACATACAATATGTTTTTGTCATGACTTTTTCTTTTAATCTAAACACATCATATATTTTCTAGATGATAAAAGTAAGCTGTCATTTCATTTATAATTCATGAACACTTCATGAATTGGTAACTACCTTTTTTAGAAAATTCCCCAAATAAAAGATAAATTTAAAATTACACTACCATTAAGTGTTGATGACATTTTTCCAAGTAACCTATTTATCGAACCTTTTGACTTATATCGGTAATTAAAAACTGAAACTTCGGAGTGACATAACTTTAAAATATATAAAACATGTAATTGGACTTTTATCAATTCTAATTCATCATAGAAATTAAAAAAGAAACCAATAAATTAAATGTGAATCTTATTCATATTAATCTAAAATTTCTATTGCTATGATACTCTAGTGATGTAGAATAAAAGCCACTGTAGGACAGTCAGTTACTCTTTCATTAAATTGAAACATTCTCAACCAAATATTATACCAGAATAACTCTTATTCCTATAATATTTAGTTACCATGATCTTGGTCAGAATTTCATGAACCACCTTAATGAATTATTGTAAGTATAACATTATATTATTTGTATCTTATACAATTAATTTTCTTATCTAATTTGAACAATTCAAATTAATCCAAAAGTAAATAATTTTGTGTTTACCTTTAATGAGTTAGCAAGGAAACCTAATGGATCTACAAATTAAAAGCTCCAGTAATACAAGATTAATTAGTTAAACTCTTCAATTAAATTAATCAACATTCATCAACTGCAAGTCACTCCTATAAAGGCTCACGGCTGCACTCTTCATACTTAAATATATTTCTATGTCCATGGATATAACCAATGAATAGTAAGTCGACCCTTCATGAATCACTCGTAATTACAGCTAGGTCAAATTACCGTTTTACTTCATAATTACATCTAACTCCTTAAGTCCACTTATTCTTTAATGAACAATCTATTTATAGTCCTACCATAAATAAAACCCTCTCGAGCCAATGAGAGCGGAGGGTCCCACTGTTCAAGACCTAGAGTCAACACTTAAAGGAGCAATTCATTTACTTACCCTAAAGACAGGAAGAAGCAAATTCCATCTTGCGTAGCTATGTTCCCAGCTCCCTACTCGGTTAAATTCCCAAAATGGTAGGCATGTTGAGTCGGCGAATCTTTCCGTTCTCACTCAACAGATCAAAGGACTACTGATAACTAGTAGAAATGCAAATTATTTATACCGTTTTATTTACATTATACGGCAAAAAGAAGGAAAAGTTGCATCGACCGTATAGAAATTGGCTTAGAAACGCGAAAATTGTAAAGTGTCGTAAGCACACCTGCTAACCCCATTGCGATGGCAAAATAGAATGTCCAAGTCTTTATTTTGCACGAAAACAGGTTACCGCATGCGACAATCGCTCGAGGACAAAAAGAACAACGCATTATCACAGCATGCGGCAATCACTCAAGAACGAAAAAGAACAACGCAATTGCAACGCATGCGACGATCGATCATGGACTCAAACGATCAACGAATTTCCACCACATGTGGCAATTGATAAAAGATCAGAACAATTACACCGCATGTGGCGATCGATCGTAGATGTAAAGAGTGATGCATTCGCAAGGACTTTTGAAATTGTACAGCTTTTCTGTTGTATGATTCTGACAACTAAATGTGGAGCAGAGCGGATGTTTCCACTAAGCCATGGAAGGAATTATCAGCTTTTCAGAGAGGGACCAATAATGCAGAAGGAGCCAAGGTCTACAAATAGCTTCATCAAATTCAAAGAAAGGAGGCTAGTCTGAAGAGACAATTTATAGAAATCCGGGGAGAAAGATGAGACAAGACTGAGAGGTAAGTCTTTGGAGTAAGCAATTATTTTCATTCCCGAAGAAGAAGCTCTGTGCAAAGATCACTTCTACCTAGAAAAAAAGCCTGAGAAGGAAGCTTTCCACTCCATTTCTACCACACGTCGACAAGAAAATCGTCTCTAATCGGGATTCGTGTCAAGATATTGACACTCTTTCCATATTTGTTCTCATTTTCTATTCATCTACTGTGTTCATCTCTAATCTTTCATTCACTATCTATAACAAACGCTTATTTTTAGATTTCAATGTCATTATCGTATTCATCATCATCTCTCTGTTCTTCACCATACATTCATCATCCATTTCTTTCACCATGTGTAACTAATCCCCCAGGGTAAATGGGAAGGATTAAGCGAGTAAGTTAATCCTTGCTGAAGAAATTGGCTGAGTTTAGCTAAAGCATGCTCAACGGCATCTTCACCTGTGAGAGCAGAAGTGAAGATGTTATTCTGCCTCTCGAAAGAAGGTTGGAAGAATGCGTTAACTAAAGCGAGAAGTATTTCTAGAGATGGAAACAACCTTGCGTTCACCACGTTCATCCCTATTTCACCATAGACATATGGGAATGCGACCGATCACTAAAAGTTGTAAGCCAAGGGAAAGCGAAACCTTAGTTGCATCCTCAACAAGATTAACGAACTTGCGATGTCCTTTATCTCAACCATTCTCTTTCTGACTCATTTCACAAAACTTGCCACCACATTCATCAGATACTTTTGCACATCTTCACAGCCAGTCTTCAACTTGTATATTTAATTGTTTATTCATTTTTTTATTACCGCACTTTATTTATCACCGTAATTTACTCTACCGCACTTTATTTTATCACCGCAATTTACTTATCACCGCATTTTATTATTGCACTTTATTTATCATCGCACTTTACTTTATTATCGCATTTTACTTTTTAAATCCAATTCATTATTCTTTTTGTATACCAGTAGCATATATCACATCAGTATCGCATTAATCACCACAATACCCGTGTTCGACATCAAATCACTCTGAGAAACTTGTGTTGGAATTATACTTGGTTCCAGTGTAAGAAAACTTGTGACACTCGCACACTACACGAACGCATACTACGGAAGCATCTAAGCATCATCGCATACATCATTTAGAATGTAGTATCGCATATTATCATTGTCGCAAAGCGCATACCTCATCAACCTTACAAGTTGTTGGCGCAATACATACAACGAATATTAGAGTCATCATAATCATCTAAAATTTCAGTCGACAACTACCCTTAGACGGGAGTTCATAACTCACTCAGGATTCAGGTCGAGTCATCTATGGTCATCCTATGAAATGATAACCTCTTCAGTCAATAATGTTATAAAGAGAGATAAATCATTTCGCGACCAGTTTTATACAAACTCTTTGTATAGGATATCTCCACTCGCATATCTCCATGATTTGGATCAGATCATTTGTAACGCTTTACAACTCTTGTAACAAATACAAAGTGAGTTGTATCTGTAGTATCACTAAGATAAAGCACCCAATCTGATCTAAATACTACATACCATTTAGGTTATTACTTGAACATGATCCATCAGTATGTCCCTCACATACTGTTCAGTTTGATAAAACAACCTTGGAGCTTTCTTTAATGGATGATTGCATATATAAAATAATCAATCACTATTTCAAATAACATATTTTAACTATGAGGCTTTAAGGCATACATCCCAACATCGTGCAAAATAAAACTATATTATTGCAATAATGAACAAAATATTGGAACCCTAATAAAATATTAAATTAAATTACATTAATTTAATTTTAAAACACAAAAACAACCTTCAATTGTTGGAAGAAAAGAACCACTTTCGTGCTCTATGAAAATTGTCGCATTCATGTTGAAGGAAAATTGTCATGACATTTTCATGACACACAAACAATCATGGACAACAATTAGAAACTTCTAATGATGCACAAAACATGATGGACGACGGAATTTTGCACAAAAACCTCTTGGGTCTGCACTCCGAAATTCGTCTTTCACCTTCGTTTTGTTTTTTTGTTTTTTTGTTTTTTGTTTTTTGTTTTTTGTTTTTTGTTTTTTGTTTTTTGTTTTTTGTTTTTTGTTTTTTTCACAACAAACACGTTACCACGAGTAAGGCAGACTTATAGACTCGATGTACAGAATAAATGCTCAAAACATCAAATCTTTAGATTGATCAAATAAAAGTAAAAAGTTGTAAATATATGTGCCAATGTTTGTAAACATCTATTACCCAAACTCACATACATTATGTAGAAACAATCCACTTTTTATCTAATTTTTCGTTTTGAAAATGAAAAATAGAGTCATAACTTGACTCTGATACTAATTGAAGGAATCGAATTCCTCAGCGGAAACGCATGAACACGTGTGCCATCAAAATTCGTTTAGAAAATTCTTGAAAGAACATAGAAAAAAAGAATAGGAGACTGTAAGATATGTTGACACACATCTTCTCCCACTAACTATAAATACTTTCTCCACTCACCTTGATGTTGACCTATGCAAACATCATCGAAGAGAGATGCTCCCATGGCGCCTCAAGGTGAAACTTGAGTCTCACGATATGAACTTTAAAGGAGAATGTGAGTGAAAAAATGACATTATATACATCTTTTCCTCCCACTAAGTATTTTACAAATGAGGGTTTATTCCTTAGGTAAATTAGGTTAAAAAAACTATCTAAGTGATTTGTTAAATTGACTCAATATAACTTAATCATTTATTATATGCTTATAATAATATTGTGTAATTCACCTTCTAGGTCGGTTTTCAGGTAGGGGTATTTCGTTTCCGTCAGCTTAAATACCCCAACCATAGATAGAACCTTCCTTAGACAAAAGTTCCTTATACACAATTCTATTATAAATTTAATCTTTTATGATTTTCATTTTAATCCTATTAAAAAGAAAATAATAAAAAAAAAAACCTATTTCTAATCACATTGAAAATATACTAACATAAGTCTAGGTGATATCAATTTTAAACATTTAAAATTAATTTTAACCTATGTTTGCGTGCAACTCTTGATTATAGATTTTAATTCTAATTTCATTAAGCTATCAAACTTATAAGGATTAATGAAAAAATTAAAACCGAAGTCATACATCTAATGGCATAGATACAAATATAACAATTGTATTTCTAAGGTAATGTCATGGTTCATGCATTTCCATTCTCATTATATGATATAACACTTATATTATACAATAAAGAAAATAAATAACACATCCATCACATAATATAGTACTTACATTATGCATCATACAATATAACTCTTATATTAAAATATGATGCATGGATATGTTACTATGCATGCAATCATATAATATAACTTTTATATTAAATACGATGCATGAGCTTGATTAATTAAATCATGCAACTATATAATATAACTCTTATATTGAAAAAATGATGCATGGTTTTATTTTATCCTATTGTGGGATTTTAATCTATATGGCATACAATATGCTATATAAATAATAAATCATACATCACATGTATAATAATATAAATAAGCAACAATGGACCAAAATTGGCATCCTAAATAAATAATCAAATTAATATAACTTTTATATTAATTTAATTAATTAAAATACAAATAAAGTAATAACCAATTACAAATTAATTACAAAATGCAAAATAAATTCGATAATAGGTAAAAAAAAAATTGCTTGAGAAAAATGCGCAACTACTCGAACCCAGACTTACAACTGCTACGTGTGCACGCTGATGGAAGTAAGAATGTCGCGACGCTGACTTTTGCATTGCCATAGTAGCCATATGCTATTGTTACATCCCCTCCCAGAACCCTCTTAATTTGAAAGGTAATATGACTACAGTAGTTACCAACCCTCTTGTTGGCACTTATTGCCTACTAGCTTGCTTAAATTGACTTAGAAATCCTGGAATACATACGCACATACTCATAAACATACTGAACAAACTAACAAGAACTCCACAATCTTACATCAACATGGTTTCATAACAACCATTCATATATACAATTTATGTACATTACATGATCCAGTGAGCCTAGTATGTTAAACCTAGTCCCTGTATGCACAAAACACGTGTACTAGTATTTACAGAACAAACACCTAGTTTTTCTTCTTTACTTGAGTCCTTGAGTGGTAGAGTAGTAACAAAATTAATCTCTGGGGAGTTGATCGCTACCTGGGGAGAAAAAAACATTTAAAAATAGGGTGAGCTACAAGCCCAGTGAGTGACTTTAATATAGACATAAATCTCATGCTTAAAATTGGAAACTAGAAAACCGAATACTGAAAACTGAACTGGCCAATCAAGCATGTACACAAAACTTGTAAACATGTCATATATGAAAACATAGCTAAACTGATCCTTATTGAGGGAGAACCCTTTTTTCAACTCTCAACTGTTGGGGTTGATGCCCTAAATCTTGTAGGCTCTTGTAGTTTGTAAACACCTATATGAACAAACGCTTGTGATGTAATAATATGAGATATTTTCTTCACTGTTGTCTATGAAATATGAGATATTTTATTTGCATTAACCACAAACCAATAAACTAAGATCCCTGGTTATCGTTGTAACTTAAGCATGTATGTGGAGACATACAAGTGGATCATGCCTTAATTGATAACCTAAATGGTCTATAGTATATGGATAAAGGAGAGAAACCTTATCCTTGTGACACTACGGATATAATTCGCTTTGTAGATGTTACAAGTGTTGTAAAGTGCTACAGATGGTCTGATCCTGATCATTCATGTGGAGACATACAAGTGGGGGTGTCCTATGTAAAGGAGTTTGTATAAGACTGGACCACGAAATGTTTAGTCTCGTTATATAACGCTGTACATGACATAGACTTTCATTTCATTAGGATGACCATAGGTAACATGACCTTAATCCTGAGTGAGTTAGAAACTCCTGCCTGTGAGGGCGGTTCTTTGATTTGCATGGGTGCGAGTGACCAGATTGCCAACTCAAACCTACCACTTTGGGGATTAATCTGATTGAGGAGCTGGGAACTTAGCTACACAAGATGGAATTCACTCCTTCCCCGAAGTATAGGTAAGTAGATAGATTGCTCCCTTAAGAGCTAATTCCAGAGTTTGAACGATGTACCACCACACACTTTCTTATGGCTTGAGAGGTGTTCACTCATAGTAGGACTATGATGTATTATTCATTAGAAGAATCAGTGGTACTTAAGGAGTTAGATGTAACTATAGGGGCAAAATAGTAAATTGGCTCAGTTGTACTTACGAGCTTGTGACGGGTTATCGTACCGTTGATTGGTTATATCCAATGGACAAAGAAATATATCTGTAGTGAGAAGAGTGCAACTATCGGATGGTGGATTTTGTGATTGAAGAGTTTAGTCAGTTATTCACGTACCGTTGGAGATTCAAGCTACAGGTTTATACGGTCCCATTGGTAGCTCAATGGATTCAAGTTGAGAATCAGTTTTTGGATTAGTTTGAAGTGTTCAAATTAACAAGAGGGAATTTGATTGTATATGATATAATTAAATTGGTTCAATTATATGTGATATAATTGATTTGATGTATGAGATACATTAATTGGAGGAATTTGATATAAATATGATTTATATTAAATAAAGGAGAAAAGAACTATGGTTTAAATATTACATATGATGTGATATTAAAACTATAGGTTATAAATATAATATGATAAGTTAGTTATTATATTTATTTATCATTAAACAATTATATGATAATTGTAGGTGGTTATTTGGTTTCTCTTTTAACCGTGCATGAAGTGGGAGGTTATATTCAGTTTTTGATAACTGAAGAATAAAATGAAAAGTGTTTTCATTTTACAAAGAGATCGTTTCATTTAGTAAATTACTAATCGTTTACTCACGAGAGACTACACGATAACCCTCACGAGAGATTAAACGACAGTGAGAGATTTACTAAACGATCGTGTATAGCGAGAGACAAAACGATCATGTAGAGCGAGATTTACTAAACGATCTAACGAGAGACTAAACGATCGTGTAAATGATCTAACGAGAGACTAAACGATCGTGTAAGCGATTGAGTGAGAGACTAAACGATCAAGTACTCTCAGTCTATGCAATAGACAAAAACACCCTCCCACTTACTTTATCTTGTAGTTCGATCGTTTCTTCCTCCTTCCCTCTACCAAATTCACACAGAGCCCACATCTCCTGGATTCTCACTCCGAGAATACCAAGGTTGTCGAGTGGTAGTATCGAAGGGTTCTTGTTCGTGAAGAAGACTATTCGTGTTGGCTAGTTGATTGTAACGACAATGAGAGGTTGTTGTTTGATTGATCACGAGAGCGGTAGAATTCTAGAAGAAGAGTTCTTCAAGGGTATGTCTCTTATTCCTTTTGTATTTGATTAATAAAGCATGTTATAATTTTGTTTAAGATGCATAACTGTTCTTGTATGTTTGTGAATGCCTTTATTCTTTCACAATGGACTTGGAAAGATCTTGCTTCCACTCATGGAGATCTCTGTTGAGATTTCCTTCAATATCATCTCTACCTTCATGTAGGTGGTTCTGGTTAAGTACTGTCATACCTTAGGTACTACTGCTCAGATACCTTCTCAGTGTCCTTCAGTATCGAGTTGCTTGGATACTTTCTCAGTGTCCTTCAATATCAAGCTGCTCGGATACCTTCTCTAATTCCTTCAGTATCGAGCTGCTCGGATAGCTTCTCTAAGTCCTTCAATATCAAGCTTAACATATCCTTAAAGAAACATCTCTATTGAACATGCTTGCTGAAAATATGATATTATAAACATAACTTTAATGTAGCTTTCATGTGAATGGTTCTTTAACACGTGCTTATAAACATCAAAAGTACATATACTTAAACATAACAAGATGTACATTATACTTTGCATATGCTATAGAAACTTCCTTTAAAAAAAATATGATACTTTGCATAACGAGATGTACATCAAAAGTGCTTATAACTAGCATGTGTTAGTCAACCTTACTAAACATGCTTCACAAACTTAATAAACTAGCATATTTTCATAACTTAGGAAAACTAGTTTGTTTGGAACTTCTTGTAAAATGAATAGCATGAGAATAAACTTCATTAAAACATGGATTTCCAAAACATTTAGAGAACAATCATAGTCACTCATGGGTTTGACAATCTTCCTAGGGTTGATAAGCCTCTCTTATTGGTGTCAACCTTGTGGACATGACAACATATTTTAGCTTTTATCAATGGTCTCCCTTTTGAGACTAACTTTTAGAATTAAGCACATATTATTCTTGACATATTGACCTTACCTTCCAATGCCAACTTCCCTAGGTGTTGAACACTTAGGATTTTTCTCTAGGTGTTAACTTGGCTTATGCAAACATCTTTCCTTCAACCACACCAATCGTGTGTCAATCGCCCCACCTAGGCGCCCCACATGCCGTCCAACGCAAGAGCCTTCCCTTAGGCGTCTAAGTCACCTATGCTCGCCTACACAACCTTACAGCTAGCCAAAGGCACGCTCATGATCGCTACCGCCCGTGCACATTTGGCCTCTTGGAGCTGTTTACTTGTTCAACCCAAGCAGCTGTCTGCTTGTTCAACCCAAGCAACTATCTGCTTGTTAAAAAATTTCCATATTCAACTTATAATTCGAATAACTCGTGATACCGACCTTATCTTAAAAACTTTCCTTCTACAAACTTGTTTTTATAAATTTACCTTAAAATTTTAGCTCTGAATTCCTCTTGGTTTGGCCGAAGACTGCAAACCCTTGACGCTGGCCCAGATTCACCCAAGAATTTGTCCTTTCTGCAAATTTTTTAGTTTCCAGCTCAATTCCTCTAGAGTTTCCTTTCGGCAGCCCTAGTTCATAAACTAGACTCATCCAACTTTCAGATGACTTTAGAATCACTTCAATAGCATGAGTAAATCGCCCAAAATGAGCATCTAAAATCAACCTACCTTTTATACCCGAGGCTGTGAGCTACTCTTTATTACTAAATTGCCACCTAGCCCACTAAGTGGGATCAACCTATAGGATCATGACAGCTAGCCCTTTAAGGAGTCTAATTCAGCTGAAGTCTTATGCAATATAATGCAAAAACTTACTCTTGGTCACTTAACATTGAATAGCAGCTCAACAACTAGACACTTTCCTCCATCGCTTGGCTTCCCTTGCCTATGCAGCCCGCTCACGCCTTGGCTTGTCAAGATCATTGCCTCACCATGCCATTGTCGAATGCTTTGCTTTGTAGCATGAATCGCCTAGCTCACTAACCTCCCAAGGCTTAAATTATCGCATGCCTATTACCAATGCAAACAAGCCCTTGGCAATCGCCCACACTCATGGTCACTTGCACAAGCTCATCGCCCATCCTTCGGCCATCGCATAGCATCACCATGCGGCCTACAACTTAGCCATCAACAAGCTCGCCTAACCTCCCATGACAAGGTCATTGCCTATTAGGCCTCCACCAACGCTCATGGCATCCAATGTCTAGCTTCATACTTAGCCAAATTTCTTACTTTCTAGGTTACGCCTATCCAGCCGAGAGCCATACTTTGAAATACTTAGAACCCCCTTCAACACTCTTCTTATTCCTCAACTTTTCCCTACAAATTAGCATTAACTCATATTTTAATCCATTTATCATACTAATCACACTATTAAACATACTTAAGTAGGGGAAATAAAGCTTGGGGTTTACAGCTGCAGTTGACCGTTGCGACGCTGGGCATTCAGCCTTACAGCATAGGGTGAGTGTTCCGATGCTTCAACCTTACGCTTTAGGGCAGAATGATCCATCTGCTTCGATCTCCATCTCGTTTTGCTTCAATGACCTCTAAACACTTCAGCAACTCAAACACAGTGAGCGGCACGGATTTACAGACAAGATAGTGGAATTTAAACGCCTAAATTACCAGGCAATTACAACTTTAAACAACTTTAAAGCAGTAAATCTAGCTAATTTTGAACTAATTTTGAAACATCCTTATGCAAACCCCCATACATTCATAATACAATGTTTAAATTTCACAACAAATCTGATTATAAGTTAGAAAAACAAAATTTCAAAGACGATATGGTTATGATACCAATTGTAGGGATTAAGAATTTCCGCATAGTGGAAGCGAACGATCGTTTGTCTTGAAAATTCGTTTTTACATAAACTTAATTAATTAGAGAAGACAAAATATATTATAAACATTCACCCTTAAGAATACCTCTAATGTGATTAAAGTGTGAACACATTTTTACGGAAATTATGATCCTTGCTCACCTTGTTGCAACAAATACAGATGTTCTCTCTTCATATGGTCGGACTCTCCACAATTGTAGCAAACATTTTTTTCCCTTCAAACATACCTTGATGTGTTTGTCCACATTTTGAACATTGGAAATACCATCCACGGAGCTCATCCCACTCACTTCATGGTTCTCCAACTAAAAATGAACAACTTCTGGTTGGTTCTGTATATCCCAAAACACTTTAGACCTTGACGTCCCATGGAATTTTTGTTTAGATATTCCATGAGTAGCTACTCCAGGCACAACTTCTTTTTCGTCTCTGGATCTCTTCTTACTTGAACTACTTACTGTGCCGACGGGAGTACCATAGTCACTTTCTAGTCTTTCTTTTGAAGTTTCCTTTCTGAAATACTCCTTTCAATTCTCATTGCTGCCTCAACTAACATTGCAAACTCTATCCATTCTGACACTGTAACACAACTTCAAATTTCCTCCCATAAACCATCTTCGAATCTCTTACACGTGTTAATTTCATTCTCAATCATAGTAGAAGCATATTTCAGTCATTCAATATACGTCTGTTGATATTCTGATACCGACATCAATCCTAGTTCCAAATTCAGAAATTCCTTCCTTTTCTCATGTTTATAAGATCGTGGATAATATTTTTCATAAAAAATCCTTTTTAAACTTGTCCCGAGCAATTACATTAAGTTCTGATCGCCTACATCTCAACGATTTCCACCAGTCATCTACCTATTTTTCAAGTAAGAATGTCGCAAGTCTCACTTTTCTATCTTCAGGACATCCTATTACATTGAAGCATTTCTCTAATATTCCAATCCATGCTTCTAGTTGTTGTTTCAGCAAATGTCGTGGCCCCTAAAGCCTTAAATCGCTCAATTCCATAACTTTTCTCTAGGTCATTTTTAAGCATTTTCAAACCAACTACTACTCCTTGTGCATTCTTGCTATCAATTGCTCATCTTCATCGTTCATATTTCTCTGTTGTGTCTCACTTGTATGTCTTGATTCCTCAACTATTTCTTCATTAACTACATTTCAACTACCAGTGGTGCTTTGTGTTTAAATTTTTTGTAGCCTACGATATTTACCACCATGAAGCATGATTTACCTATAGTGCAATGCATATGACTTACTAAACAAGCTAACATACATTAATATTAATGACAGGTAGAATCGTAATGCTCTTATTCCAAACTATCACATCCTACCCTAGATTCTCTATTAAAACTAGGAGGAGACGTGATGACAATAGACCCCGAATGTGCAATGGAATCTATTGTCAAAACTTTTCTTATCGTAAACTTAATTTCTTGTATACTTTATTGAATTTAACTTTTACATAACAATATTTAACAGAACATTAACCCACACTTTAATATTTAGTTAGATTTACGTACAAAATCTACAAGCGACACGTGGTGTGACTGGAGGCAGATAATTGATGGCTAACTTTACTTGAAACTCAAGAGCAACCTGAGGGAAAAAATAAAAGAAAAGAATGAGCTAAAAAACTCAGTGAGTAGTGAAATTTTATAGAAAAATAGTTCGAACAAATTATGATCATGCTAAATAAAATTTCAAGCTCTATAAATCAAGTAAAACATAAGCAACTCCAAAACTTGCAAGACTTATTACATTGAGAAAATTATAATCATTAACTTGCAAGCATAATATGATATTGTAAAAACTTTCACTAAACCTATACCCCAACTTACTTTCATATTGGCGTAAAATGATATCAATACGCTCAATAGTCTATTCCTTTCCTACGTGCACATAAGTCAATATTTACACCACATAACATATTCTTTGTAGTGTATCGAGAAACATAACCGTAACATTTACACCTTAGAAACACATTCTCAAGATGTATCGAGAAACATAACCATAACATTTACATCATAGAAACGCATTCTCAAGGTGTATCGCGAAACATAACCATAACATTTACACCATGAAAATACATTCACAAGGTGTATCCGGTAATCACATAGGTACAAGATCTAGTGCATTTAAAAATCACTTTATCGTAAATCTCATAACTCATAACCTTTAATCATACATAAACATTCTTTCTCGTCACTTTGAAATCGTTTAGAATAAAGCATACTTAAATGTTCTTAAACATATGCCTTCAGCTAAAATATCACATTTCTGAAAATTCATAAACCTTTTCCTGAAATCATTGAGCAATTCTTCTAAAACCATACATAAATATAAAATTTCATGACATTTAACTAATAATAAAATACATAGTAAAATCAATCACTCACAAATCAACCTATAGTTTATACTAAAAATAGAATTATTGATGATCCTTTGGATTGTAAGGAATCCCAACTTGGATCTAACATGGAGTTCCAATAACTATAAGATTATTTCAAAATAATTAAAAATAACCTTTATTCATTTTGATTAGTTCTCAATTCCAATTGCAATTTTCCCACATCTTTTCTTTTCTCGGTAAATTTGTCCTTCTCTTTAATCAAATTGCATTCCATTCTATTTCCAAGTCTTTCCCCCACCTTTTTAGCTTCTCCTAACACAATTTCCCTCTAAAACCCATGTGAATAGCTTTTTAACTGTACCAACCAACAAATTTTATTTTTCCCTCAATTCTCTTCTTCTCCTCTGAGAGTTTCTTTTATCTTATTTCCTCATTCTCCCACCTAAAATACAACTCCTTCCACTTAACATGAATAAACATTCATGTTAAAGATATTATACGGTTAACAAGATTAACCCAAATTAAACAATCCATTCACAATAAAACTTCAATCCATGAGATGTTTTAATACATTTGCCATAAATTTTTACCCATCTTCATCATTTTAGCTCTCATCTTTCTCTCGTAAGAAGATCATCTTTGTCTAGGAAGAAAACCCACAATTATAAAGCCCACATTTTTCATAATTGCATCTCACTATGATTGATTAGAGTACTTACCAAATCTTAATCCTATGGTGTGTAGTCTCTGCAATTTCCCTCTTTCATTTCTTCGTTTTGTTTTCTCCTTTTTCAACTTTTCCTTCTTCTTATCTCTCTCTAGCTTCACAATTTTAGTAAGCAAGCTTCCCTTTTTTTTGTGTAATTTTCTTTTTCAATTTATTTCTAATATCAAATTATTAAATCCACCAGCCACCTGTTCACATCAAACAACTCCAGCACATCTAACACTTCCCCTTAACCATACACTTCTTTTAAAATTTAAGTTACTATTTACTTAATCAATTTAATTAATTAATTAATTAATTTTTTATTTATTTTATTTTTAATTAAAAAACTAACAATTAAATTTTACTTTTAACTTTCGTTCATTAATCTTTTTTTCCTAAAGATATAAGTAAGTTATGTTCTTATATGGCTCATAAATACAATTAGATCAAAATTATCGTTTTACCTCTGTAGTTACATTTAACTCATTAAGTACCACCGATCCCTCCAATAAATAATTATTCATAGTCCCATTATGACTAGACTTCTTTCTGGCCAGTGAGAGGATGAGGTCCCTCATTTATTCAAGATTTGGAATCAACCCTTAAGAGAGCAATTCATCTCCTTACCTTAACAAAGGGAATGAGTGAATTTCATCTTGTGTAGTTGAGTTCTCAGCTCCCCACTCAGACGAATCCCCAAAATGGTAGGCATATTGAGTTGGCGAATCTGACCACTCAAACTCATGCAAATCAAAGGACCGCTCTCATAGGCAGAAGTTCACAACTCACTCAAGATTAAGGTCAAGTCATCTATGGTCATCCTAATGAAATGTAAGTCTGTTCTAAAAATGGTAGTATAAAGAAAGATTCAACATTTCATGGTTTGGTTTTATATAAACTCTTTGTATAGGATACTCCCACCCATATGACTCCACATAATCAAGACTAGATCATCTGTAACACTTTATAACAATTGTAACAATTACAAAGCGGATTGTATCAATAGTATTACCAAGATAAGGCACCCAACCTTATCCATATAGTACAGACCATTTAGGTTATTACTTAAACATGATCCACCTGTGTGTTAACCACATACATGTTTAAGTTACATAAAATAACCTTGCATTTTTCTTTAATGGATTATTTCATATAAAAACTAATCAACCATTGATTCAAATAACATATAACTACGAGGATTTAAGGCATATATTATAAACTAAAATGGTACGAAAGTAATTAATTAAACTCTTTAACTAAATTAATTAACATTCATTAACTACAGGTCACTCTACTAAAGATCCATAGTTGCACTCTTTGCACTGTAGATATATTTTTCTATCCACGGGTATAACCAATCAACAGTAAGTCAACCCTTCACGAATCGCTCGTAATTATAGTTTGTTCAAATTGCCGTTTTGCTCCTGTAATTACATCTAACTTCTTAAGTCCTGCTAATCCTCTAATGAACAACTTGTTTATGGTCTTACATTAAACAAAACCCTCTTGAGCAGTAAGAGGGAGGGACCCTATTGTTCAAGACCCGGAGTCAGCACTTAAGGGAGCAATTCATCTACTTACCCTAAAGATAAGGAGCGAATTTCATCTTGTGTAGCTATGTTCCCTACTCTCTACATGGACAAATCCCCAAAATGGTAGGCTTATTGAGTCAACGTATCATGCCACTCTCACTTATACAAATCAAGGGACTACCCTCATAGATAGAAAGTTCATAACGCACTCAAGATTAAGGTCGAGTTACCTATGGTCAACAATGAAATGTTAATCTCTTCAGTCAACAGTGTTATAAAGAGAAATCAATCATTTCATAGTCTAGTCTTATACAAACTCTTTGTATAGGATACTGATGGGTGGAAAATGAAGAGTAAATATGCGTGCATTTTATGATATGCATTGATATCCATGCGTCAATGGTCATGCGTTGGACTAAGAAATATGCAAGATGAGTTTAAAAACGTATGCAATGACCATGCATTCTTGCGACAAGTTTTCTTACTCTTTCTCCAAGTATAACGAGATCGCAAGTTTCTTGGGGTGATCCGAGGTCGAACTCAAGGACTTGTAACTAAATATTGGGAGGTAATATGTCTGCAACGATGAATGAAAGAATAATGAAGTTAAAAGGCTATGTGCTACTCCTAACTAAACAGATTTAGCAGAGGAAGTATGACTATGAGAGTTGGTAGAGACGTGGCAACTGTTAATGCGTAATAAGATGCATGGAAAAATAGATAAAATGGTGGAGGGGATAACTTCACCGCATTATTAAGCTTGATCGCAAGGGTAACCCCAGCCAGCATAAGTTATGCGATCATGCTATACATAAATATACGCACGCGATGCATATACGAAAATGTCGATAGAACTTATTTCTATGTTTCTATTCTTGCTTAGGTGCACATAAGACAAGATGACCGCATACCACCATATCCTATTTCAATGGTGCATGCGATGTGTAAATAGCAGATAAAACTTATATCTAAGTTTCTGCTTCTTGTTTATGCGATTCTAATCCGACTTTCTCAAGCCTAGATTCTATCTTTAGACTATAATAACTTGTAGAAATACAAGTTATTTTTGCTCTTAAGTTGGAACAACTAAGGTTTTTAATGATAAATTCTCCTCATTTTTAGAAGAAACGCATAGAATTACTCAAACATTAGCAAACTCATGCAAAAGAAGTTTTATTACCAAATACTGCGACACTAATGCATTGTATTATAGGATTTCAACAAGAGAAGAAGCTAATGCATGAGTAAGAAGTGTTGCAGGCAAAAGTTCTAACACATGGGCTATGCGTCGGAGGGAATTAACCTCAGAGAAGATTCATTGATGCAGGCTGTTTATGTCAAATCACCATCTGAAAAACTTCTGAGCGTTAAGCGGCTGACCAGGGCATGGACTTTAATGCTGCCCATCACCAAGTGGAAATGACTAACGCCTATAAATAGATGAAGTCCCTCTAGAGATACATATACATACACCGAAATTTATGAAGATTCCCACTCTCTATAATAGTGTAGTCATAGTTGTAGTTCTTTAGAAGCTGTGCTATGGTACTAAGACAATCAGAAGGGTTGAGAACCACCACCACCGCCAGTCAGGGAGCGGAGGAAGTCAAGCTTGAGAAAGACACTTCGTCCAAATCCTATATAAGTGATTGTACACAATAGAATTGAGCCAAAGAGATACAAGAGATTGTACTCTGCGGCTTGACTCAGTTCCTTTCATCTCATCTATCGATTTCATTTCATTTGATTGTATATTGCTTTTCTAAAGACAATTTGCTTCTTTATAAATTCATATATTTGATCCATCATACTTGCCATTGTTTATTTCTTGTTTATGTTGAATGCATTTATACTTTATGCAAAATCTCATTTCAAATGCTTAAGTCGACTTGATCAATTGGTGAAAGCATCCTTAGCTTAGATTATTCGAAAGAATAGATAAGCCAGCATCAAGTAGGACACCTAGTACATCTAGAGATAGACTTACTAGTGTCTATTGCATTCTGTGTTAGACGCATGCATCCTAGAGATAGGTTTTGTATGTTCTTCGCATTGAGAAGTGTTGAATAAAGTCTAATGCATAACAAAGATAAGCAAATCATCCCATATCATCCACATGACACTCTGGTTTGTGTACACTACATTAAAATCCATTTTCGCATGATCCATCACTCACTACTCAACTATTTTGTTTCTTCTTGCACAAGCACAACACTTTAGTGTAAATAACACATTTCTCTTCATACATTTAGGAAACCCCTACAATCGTTACAACGCAAGGTCTGCATTAGTTTAACTGAATCCGTGAGTTCGATCCTGGACTTACCAGGAACCTAAACTGGATTTATACTTGGGTCTGGTTTAGGAAAACTTGAACGACAATAGAAGGAGTGTCGTGCGTTCTGTGTCACATCCTTAATGCACCAACGCATTACAACTACATAAACACGTCAAGGCATCAACGCATCATTTATACTTGGAACTTATTTTTCCAATTTATTTTATACAATACACTCCCAGCTCGAATCACGATAGCAATGAACAAGTTTTGGCGCCGTTTCCGGGGATTCAGAAACAAGACTAACCAGAAATTTCGTTTGTATCTTTTGTAGGAACACTTCAGTCAAGGAAGTATTACAAGTTGAGCCTAAACTTGTGAACGTTTATGAGTAGGGAGAACACTTCTGAACTCATATACGACCCCGAGATTGAAAGGACCTTCCGAGGTAGAAACCGATCTAATCGTCGTCGAAGGTTGAGGTAACAGTTTCTTAACAAACAGAACAGCCAACAAGTAATGGCGAACTATCAGGCAAATCAAAACTTAGATTAGCAACTAGCTGATGCTGCACAAAATCTGATCCTAATGGTGAACAGTAGCACGCGTCCCATGAAGGAGTACGCGTCCCCTATATTGTGTGATTTCTCTCCAGAAATCATATACCTAACACCAGATAGGACGAGGTTTAAGATGAAATCTGTAATGCTTCAAATGCTCTAGATTGCTGGACAATTTGAGGGTGGTCGTGGTGAAAATCCTCACGCCCACATGAAGTGTTTCCTGGAAACGTGTAATTCATTTGTGATTCCTGGAATCACCCCAGAGGCGATTAGGCTGTCTTTGTTCCCTTATTCTTTGCGTGATGACGCAAAACAATGGGTAAGCTCACTAGAGCCTGGTGAAATCACCACCTGGGAGAAGTTGGTGGAGAAATTTATGCAAAAATACTTCCCACCTACCACTAACGTGAGGAGACGTCGAGAGATTATGAACTTTGAACAAGAAGAAGTTGAGACCTTAAGCACCGCATGGGAGCGTTTTAAGGGATTGGTAAAAAATTGCCCGAATCATGGACTACCACTAACTATCCAAATGGAGACTTTTTATGGTAGATTGAATAGAGCATCGCAGATGGCAGCAGACACAGCGGCGGATGGTGGAATTATGGATAAATCTTACATTGAGGCTAAAGAGATATTAGACTGCATTGCTAAACACAACATGGAATGGGTCGACGATACGTATGATGAAAGAGCTGACAGGAAGAAGAGATCTCAGAATGTTAATTCTATCGACTCCAACGCAATAACCACACTTTCTACACAAGTGACTACGATGACCAGCCTTTTGCAGAACATAACGCTAGGAAACGCATCAAATCAGTAGATGGTGAATCAGGTATAAGCGTTTGGGCAGCCCATGGTCAGCTGTGTGGTTGCGGAGATCCTCACCCTATGTGGATTGCCCACAAAATCCTCAGTCTGTATGTTTC
>NC_052356.1:59002203-59006640 GCF_009727055.1 Benincasa hispida | reverse complement strand
TTCTCAAGCCTAGATTCTATCTTTAGACTATAATAACTTGTAGAATACAAGTTATTTTTGCTCTTAAGTTGGAACAACTAAGGTTTTTAATGATAAATTCTCCTCATTTTTAGAAGAAACGCATAGAATTACTCAACAATTAGCAAACTCATGCAAAAGAAGTTTTATTACCAAATACTGCGACACTAATGCATTGTATTATAGGATTTCAAACAAGAGAAAGAAGCTAATGCATGAGTAAGAAGTGTTGCAGGCAAAAGTTCTAACACATGGGCTATGCGTCGGAGGGAATTACCTCAGAGAAGATTATGATGCAGAGGTTTAATGTCAAATCACCATCTGAAAAAACTTCTGAGCGTTAAGCGGCTGACCAGGGCATGGACTTTAATGCTGCCCATCACCAAGTGGAAATGACTAACGCCTATAAATAGATGAAGTCCCTAGAGTATATTACATACACCGAAATTTATGAAAGATTCCCACTCTCTATAATAGTGTAGTCATATTGTAGTTCTTTAGAAGCTGTGCTATGGAACTAAGACAATCAGAAGGGTTGAGAACCACCACCACCGCCAGTCGAGGAGCGGAGGAAGTCAAGCTTGAGAAAGACACTTCGTCCAAATCCTATATAAGTGATTGTACACAATAGAATTGAGCCAAAGAGATACAAGAGATTGTACTCTGCGGCTTGACTCAGTTCCTTTCATCTCATCTATCGATTTCATTTCATTTGATTGTATATATGCTTTTCTAAAGACAATTTGCTTCTTTATAAATTCATATATTTGATCCATCATATTGCCATGTTTATTTCTTGTTTATGTTGAATGCATTTATACTTTTGCAAAATCTCATTTCAAATGCTTAATCGACTTGATCAATTGGTGAAAGCATCCTTAGCTTAGATTTTCGAAAGAATAGATAAGACAGCACATCAAGTAGGACACCTAGTACATCTAGAGATAGACTTAATAGTGTATTTGCATTTGTGTTAGACGCATGCATCCTAGAGATAGGTTTTGTATGTTTCTTCGCATTGAGAAGTGTTGAATAAAGTCTAAATGCATAACAAAGATAAGCCATAATCCTCATCCACATGACACTCTGGTTTGTGTACACTACATTAATACATATTTTCGACTGTACTCACTCACTACTCAACTATTTTGTTTCTTCTTGCACAAGCACAACACTTTAGTGTATAAACACATTTCTCTTCATACATTTAGGAAACCCCTACAATCGTTACAAGCAAGGTCTGCATTAGTTTAATGAATCCGTGAGTCGATCCTGGACTTACCAGGAACCTAAACTGGATTTATTACTTGGGTCTGGTTTAGGAAAACTTGAACGACAATAGAAGGAGTGTCGTGCGTTCTGTGTCACATCCTTAATGCACCAAC
The DNA here is from genome assembly GCF_009727055.1 of Benincasa hispida. Taxonomy (NCBI): domain Eukaryota; kingdom Viridiplantae; phylum Streptophyta; class Magnoliopsida; order Cucurbitales; family Cucurbitaceae; genus Benincasa; species Benincasa hispida. Next base: position 59,005,237 of record NC_052356.1, on the reverse strand, counting down.
GCATTACAACTACATAAACACGTCAAGGCATCAACGCATCATTTATACTTGGAACTTATTTTTCCAATTTATTTTTATACAATACACTCCCAGCTCGAATCACGATAGCAATGAACAAGTTTTGGCGCCGTTTCCGGGATTCAGAAACAAGACTAACCAGAAATTTCGTTTGTATCTTTTGTAGGAACACTTCAGTCAAGGAAGTATTACAAGTTGAGCCTAAACTTGTGAACGTTTATGAGTAGGGAGAACACTTCTGAACTCATATACGACCCCGAGATTGAAAGGACCTTCCGAGGTAGAAACCGATCTAATCGTCGTCGAAGGTTGAGGTAACAGTTTCTTAACAAACAGAACAGCCAACAAGTAATGGCGAACTATCAGGCAAATCAAAACTTAGATTAGCAACTAGCTGATGCTGCACAAATCTGATCCTAATGGTGAACAGTAGCACGCGTCCATGAAGGAGTACGCGTCCCCTATATTGTGTGATTTCTCTCCAGGAATCATATACCCAACATCAGATGGGACGAGGTTCGAGATGAAATCTGTAATGCTTCAAATGCTCCAGACTGCTGGACAATTTGAGGGTGGTCGTGGTGAAGATCCTCACGCCCACATGAAGTGTTTCCTGGAAACGTGTAATTCATTTGTGATTCCTGGAATCACCCCAGAGGCGATTAGGCTGTCTTTGTTCCCTTATTCTTTGCGTGATGACGCAAAACAATGGGTAAGCTCACTAGAGCCTGGTGAAATCACCACCTGGGAGAAGTTGGTGGAGAAATTTATGCAAAAATACTTCCCACCTACCACTAACGTGAGGAGACGTCGAGAGATTATGAACTTTGAACAAGAAGAAGTTGAGACCTTAAGCACCGCATGGGAGCGTTTTAAGGGATTGGTAAAAAATTGCCCGAATCATGGACTACCACTAACTATCCAAATGGAGACTTTTTATGGTAGATTGAATAGAGCATCGCAGATGGCAGCAGACACAGCGGCGGATGGTGGAATTATGGATAAATCTTACATTGAGGCTAAAGAGATATTAGACTGCATTGCTAAACACAACATGGAATGGGTCGACGATACGTATGATGAAAGAGCTGACAGGAAGAAGAGATCTCAGAATGTTAATTCTATCGATTCCAACGCAATAACCACACTTTCTACACAAGTGACTACGATGACCAGCCTTTTGCAGAACATAACGCTAGGAAACGCATCAAATCAGTAGATGGTGAATCAGGTATAAGCGTTTGGGCAGCCCATGGTCAGCTGTGTGGGTTGCGGAGATCCTCACTCCTATGTGGATTGCCCACAAAATCCTCAGTCTGTATGTTTCATTAAAAACAACCCATTTTCCAATACATATAATCCTAGATTGAGGAACCATCCAAATTTTTCTTGGACAGGAGGAAATCATCAGAAGCACCACCTTGGGGCGAACCAACAGCAAAGGCAAGGACCGCCACCTACATTTCAACAAATGCATCAACCACATCAACAGTCCTTTAATAGAGAAGGACAGGCTTCGAGCTCAGGATCTCCGCTTAAGAACCTATTGAAGGAGTACATAGCCCAGAATCTGTCTCTTATACACATCTAGATGTGTATAAGAGACAGAAGATAAGCAAATCATCCCATATCATCCACATGACACTCTGGTTTGTGTACACTACATTAAAATCCATTTTCGCATGATCCATCACTCACTACTCGAGGTACAGTTTTTCATTAACAGAACAGCCAACAAGTAATGGCGAACTATCAGGCAAATCAAAACTTAGATAGCAACTAGCTGATGCTGCACAAAATCTGATCCTAATGGTGAACAGTAGCACGCGTCCCATGAAGGAGTACGCGTCCCCTATATTGTGGTGATTTCTCTCCAGAAATCATATACCTAACACCAGATAGCGAGGTTTAAGATGAAATCTGTAATGCTTCAAATGCTCTAGATTGCTGGACAATTTGAGGGTGGTCGTGGTGAAAATCCTCACGCCCACATGAAGTGTTTCCTGGAAACGTGTAATTCATTTGTGATCCTGGAATCACCCCAGAGGCGATTAGGCTGTCTTTGTTCCCTTATTCTTTGCGTGATGACGCAAAACAATGGGTAAGCTCACTAGAGCCTGGTGAAATCACACCTGGGAGAAGTTGGTGGAGAAATTTATGCAAAAATACTTCCCACCTACAACTAACGTGAGGAGACGTCGAGAGATTATGAACTTTGAACAAGAAGAAGTTGAGACCTTAAGCACCGCATGGGAGCGTTTTAAGGTTGGTAAAAAATTGCCCGAATCATGGACTACCACTAACTATCCAAATGGAGACTTTTATGGTAGATTGAATAGACATCGCAGATGGCAGCAGACACAGCGGCGGATGGTGGAATTATGGATAAATCTTACATTGAGGCTAAAGAGATATTAGACTGCATTGTAAACACAAATCAGGAATGGGTCGACGATACGTATGATAAAGAGCTGACAGGAAGAAGAGATCTCAGAATGTTAATTCTATCGATTCCAACGCAATACCACACTTTCTACACAAGTGACTACGATGACCAGCTTTTGCAGAACATAACGCTAGGAAACGCATCAAATCAGTAGATGGTGAATCAGGTATAAGCGTTTGGGCAGCCCATGGTCAGCTGTGTGGGTTGCGGAGATCCTCACTCCTATGTGGATTGCCACACAAATCCTCAGTCTGTATGTTTCATTAAAAACAACCATTTTCCAATAATTAATCCTAGATTGAGGACCATCCAAATTTTTCTTGGACAGGAGAAATCATCAAGAAGCACCACCTTGGGGCGAACCAACAGCAAAGCAAGGACCCGCCACTACATTTCAACAAATGCATCAACCAATCAACAGTCCTTTAATAGAAGAGACAGGCTTCGAGCTCAGGATCTCCGCTTAAGAACCTATTGAAGGAGTACATGGCCCAGAATGACGCGTTGCTGAAAAGCCGGTGTCGTCTATCAGAACATGGAATACAGGTAGGGGCGGATAGCGAGTTGAAT
>NC_052356.1:58595703-58641865 GCF_009727055.1 Benincasa hispida | reverse complement strand
ATATAATATGATTATATTTATTAATTAAATTAATTGATTAATTATTTGATAATTAACCAACTAATCCACGTTCGGATGTGAGAAGTGGGGCTGCGAAGGTTATGGTAACCGGCGAGTTAAAGCTATAAAAATCGTTTTCATTTTATTATTTCAGTCGTGCATTCGTATCGCCAAGAGCCAAAAAGAATCTGTGAAAGAGCAATCGCAAGTTCCTATACGATAGAAGCTCGTTCGTCTAAACCATCGTTCAGTTTTTCCTAAACGATCGTGTAGCTCTACTATACGATAAGCATTTTCGCGATACGATAACAGAGTTCATCTCCCACTTGCTTATCGTCCACACGACGTCTTCTCCTCCGTCCTCTACCAAACTCACCAGAGCCCACTCTTTAGGTTTTTGACACCGAGGATACCCGGATTTCTCTTGTGGTGGTGTCGTCCCCGCGGCATTGTTCGTGTACGATTGGATCGTGTTGTTGTAGTCGATAGACTCACCGGGTGCTGGTAGATCAGTGGGAGGTTTTCCGCTGCTTTGGGTTCACACATGCGAAGACAGTCTTCATTTGGTATGAACCTTTTTTCCTTGTTAATATTTGTATTCTGAGCATGCCGATTATGAGTTTAATATGCATAACTATTTGTATGAAATGTAGATTGTTTATGTTTCGGTCACTGTGAAATCTGAGCGATCTAAGCCCATTCATGGAACTCTTGGTATGAGATCTTTTAGCTTCATCATCTAAGAAGTTCCACCGAAGTTCGACTTTTGGAACTAAGTCTGCACCTTCTTCTTTCGGCACCAGCAAGTGGAAGAAGAAGAAGGGTAGTAAGGGAAAGGGAAAAACACCTGCTAACCCATAACCTGCCGCTCCGCGGGGTGGGCAACCAGTGCCAATTGACAAGGGAAAGTGTTTCCACTGCAACCAGGATAGGTACTGGAAGCGGAACTGCCCACGTTATTTAAAGAAGAAGAAGAAAGCCAAACAAGGTAAATATGATTTACTAGCTTTGGAGATTTGTTTAGTGGAGAATGATGATTCTGCCTGGATTATAGACTCTAGGACCACTAACTATGTTTGTTTTTCATTTAAGGTGATTAGATCTTAGTGGAAGCTTGAGGCTAGTGAGATGATGATGCGAATTGGCATCAGGCACATTGTCTCAGCTATGGCAATGGGAGGCCTCCGGTTAACTTTACATAATAGATTTATCATTTTGAATGATGTATATGTTGTTCTCGAGTTAAAGAGGAACTTGATTTCTATAAAGTTGTTGCTTGAATGTAAATACACCCTGAACTTTTCAGTTAATAAAGTGTTTATTCTGAAAGATGGTGTTGAAATATGTTCAGCAAAACTGGAAAACAATTTGTATATGCTAAAATCGTTAGCAACAAATTCCCTCCATAACATAGAGATGTTTAAAATTGTCGTAACTCAAAATAAATGACTTAAGGTTATAGGGCCAAAAAGCCTCTAGAGTTGGTGAATTCAGACCTTTGTGGTCCAATGTGAAGGAAATCGGACATGAGGATTTCCATGAGCAGTGGAATGATCGTTCTAAATTTCATTCGTATTTGAACATACACAATTACAATCAACAAACAGAAACTAACTGGTCATGCAACATACCAAATTACAACATACTTTTCATAAGATCAAGGGATAAAACTATACATACCTTTGAAGACTCATCTTCAAACACCCTCGATCATGAACGCTCGATCAATCAGCAAGACTGCAACACACGAACACTCGTACACCATGACCGCAACACAACATAATCACAGTAACCACGAACACAATTATCTCTAAGACCACGAACACAGTGAACGACCTCCAAATACCTCAAACTATGTTCAGTTGAGTACGACACCACCATAATGGCTACCTTGGTATTCTTGGTGTGAGAATCCAGAAGTGTAGACTCTATGTGGACTTGGTTAGAGGACGAAACCGGAGGAACAATTATGTAAACGATTGAGCCAGTGGGAGATGACAAGGTCTATCGTATAAACGATGCCCAATCATTTAACAAATGCTATGCGGTCATTTAGCAAAAGTTGCATGATCGTTTAGCTAAAGGCTAGCTGAGTGAACTATCATGTAGTGTCACTCCACAATCGTATAGTCTCTCTTCAGCTATCGTTTAGTGAATCTCATTCACTTAACAGCCACCGTGAGTCTTTCCGAGAATGGAAAATCTCAATCATCAACTACTAAATTTAGGAAAATATTTTTTCTTTTTATCTCACGGTTACCATGATACTACCAATAACCTACCACTCAATTGGTTATTAGAGAAAAATAGATAATGATCCAATAATTAATATTATAAATATATATGATAACCAACTTACCATAGTATACTTATAAACTATAGTTTTAATATTTCATCTCATGAAACATATAAACCATAACTCTTTTTCTATTTCATGGTACTTAATATAAATCTCATTTACATTAATCCTCCACTTGATGTATCTCATACATCACACCGATCATATCATATATAATCGAATTACCTCTTGCCAATTTGAACATTTCAAATCAACACCAAGAACTGATTCTCAACTTGAATCCATTGAATTACCAAGGGGACCTTATGAACCTGTAGCTTGAAGCTTCAATGGTACGTGAATAACTTACTAAACTTTTTAGTCACGGGATCCACCATCTGTTAACTGCCAGGCACTCAACTAAAGACCGATAGTTGAACTCTTCTTACTACAAATATATTATTTGTCCATATCAACCAATCAACAGTGCGATAACCCTTCACAGATCGCTCATAAGTACAGCTGAGCCAATAATTGTTATGCCCTTGTAGTTACATCTAACTTCTTAAGTACCACTGATCCCTCTAATGAACATAAGTCATAGTCCTACTATGATTAAGTCCTATCTTCCAAAAAGAAGTTGTGACCACTATGTTCAAGCTCTGGAATCAGCCCTTAAGGGAGTAATCTATCTACTTACCCTTGCTTTGGGGAAGAAGTGAATTCCATCTTGTGTAACCGAGTTCCCAGCTCCCAAATCAGGCAAGTTCCTAAAAAGGTAGGCATATTGAGTTGGCAATTTGGCCACTCTCACCCATACTAATCAAAGGACTACCCTCAAAGGCAGAGTTCCCAAAACACTCAAGATTGAGGTCATGTCACCTATGGTTGTTTAGGTGAGATGTAAGTCTCCAGTATCAATTGCATTATATATAGAGACTAGTCATCTCGTGGTCCGGTCTTATACAAACTCTTTGTATAGGACACCTTCGCTCGCATGTTTCCACATGAATGGTCAAGATCTACCATTTATAGTAGTTCACAACACTTGCAAACCTTTACAAAGCATGCCGTATCCGTAGTGTCACTAGGATCAGATATCCCTCCTTAATCCTTATACTACAGACCTATTTAGGTTATCACTTAAGGCATGATTCACTTGTATATCTCATATACATGCTTAAGTTTACATACAATAATCATGGAGCTTTGTTTATTGGATATGAGTAAATGTCAAATAAAATAACTCTTATTTTATTCACAACAATGTGTATAGATTACAAACTACGAGACTCCGGTAGAATTACGACACTAATCCCAACACGATAAATGTGCGAGCAAGGGGAGGCTACGAGTATTTCATCACTTTTACTGATGATTATTCGAGGTATGAGTATGTTTATTTAATGCAACATAAGTCAAAATCCTTTGAAAATTTCAAGGAGTTCAAGGATGAAGTTGAAAACGCATTAAGTAAACAAATTAAAACACTTCAATCTGATCGGGGTGGATAGTTTTTGGATTCTGAGTTCAAGAAATGTTTGATAGAACATGAAATCATTTCCCAACTCTCAGCATCTGGTACACCTCAGTAGAGTGGTGTATCGAAGAGGAAAAACAGAACCCTGTTGGACATGGTTTGGTTGATGATGAGTTATACCCAGGTAGATGGGGTTAAACCTATAGGTTGTAAATGGATCTATAAGAGGAAATGGGATGCTGATGGAAAGGTGCAAACCTTCAAAGCTAGACTTGTGGCAAAGGGTTATACCTAGGTAGAAGGAGTTGACTATAAAGAGACTTTTTCACCTGTTGCCATGCTTAAGTCTATCCGCATCCTCATATTCATTGCCTCATATTATGACTATGAGATATGGTATATGGATGTCAAGACGGCTTTTCTGAATGCCAATCTTGAGGAGACCATATATATGGTGCAACCTGAGGGATTCATAGCCCAAGGTCAAGAGCAAAAGGTTTGCAAGTGGAATCGGTCCATTTATGGACTGAAACAGGTATCTCGATCTTGGAACATAATGTTTGATAATGCGATCAAATCTTATGGCTTTGACCAAAACGTTGATGAGCCTTGTGTCTATAAGAAAATCATCAACAGTTCAGTAGTTTTCCTAGTGTTGTATGTAGACGATATCCTACTCATTAGGAATGACGTAGGTTTACTGACTTCAGTTAAGAACTGGCTAGCGACACAACTCCAAATGAAAGATTTGGGAGAGGCTCAGTTTTTTCTTGGGATTCAAATCTTTCGAGATTGAAAAAACAAAATACTAGCAGTGTCTTAGGCATCGTACATTGACAAGATGTTGATCAAGTACTCGTTGCAGAACTCCAAAATGAGACTTTTGCCTTTTCGACACGGAGTTACATTGTCTAAGGAACAGTGTCCTAAGACACTTTAAGAGGTTGAGGAAATAAGACGGGTCCCCTATGCATCTGCCGTGGGCAGTTTGAAGTACGCGATGTTATATACTAGACTTGACATCTGCCTCATTGTGGGGATAGTCAGTAGATATCAGTCTAATCCAGGACAGAGTCACTGGACAGCCGTCAAGAACATCCTCAAGTATCTTGGAGAACGAGGGACTACATACTTGTGTATGGTTCTAAGGATTTGATCCTTATAGGATACACGGACTCTAAATTTTAGATTGATAAGGATTCTTGGAAATCTACTTCAGGATCAGTGTTCACCATTAACAGAAGGGCTGTAGTCTGGTGAAGCACCAAACAAAGGTGCATTGCTGACTCCACTATGGAGGTCAAGTATGTAGCGGCTTGTGAAGTTGCTAAGTAGGTCGTTTGGCTCAGAAAGTTCCTGATTGATCTAGAAGTTGTTCCAGACATGTCTAGGTTCATCACTCTTTATTGTGATAATAGTGGTGCTATGGCGAATTCCTGTGAGCCTCGGAGTCATAAGCCCAACAAGCATATAGAGCGAAAATACCATCTCATCTAAGAGATTGTGCATCGAGTGGACGTGATTTTCACGAAGATAGCTTCGGAGCACAACATTGCTGATCTGTTTATGAAGGCTCTCACGTCTATAGTGTTTGAGGGTCACCTACGGGACCGACCGCGACTAGACTAGGGCAAGTAGGAGATGTTGTACTAGACCTTTGTGTCCTATTTATTGTTTTGTGTATTTGTAATATGATTATCTTGTACACCCCACTAGCTTTAGGACAAGTGGGAGATTGTTGGGGTTGATGCCCTAAATCTCGTAGCGTCCTGTTTGTAAGCACTTGTATGAACAAACAGTTTTATGATATATAATATGAGATATTTTATTCACTTTAGTATATGAAATATGAAATATTTTAGTTGCATTAACCACAAACCAATAAACTAAGATCCCTGGTTATCGTTATAACTTAAACATGTATGTGAAGACATACAAGTGGATCATGCTTTAAGTGATAACCTAAATGGTTTGTAGTATATGGATAAAGGAGGGAAACCTTATCCTGATGACACTACGAGTGTGATCCGCTTTGTAGGTGTTACAAATGTTGTAAAGTGCTACAAATGGACTGATCTTGATCATTCGTGTATTAGACATGCGAACGGGGATACTCTATACAAAAGAGTTTGTATAAGACTAGACCACGAAATGTTTAGTCTCGTCGTTCACGACAGAGACTTTCATTTCACTAGGATGACCATAGGTACATGACCTTAATCTTGAAGTGAGTTGTGAACTTTTGTCTATGAGGGCGGTTCTTTTGATTTGCATGGGTGCGAGTGGCCAGACCGCTGACTCAAACTTACCACTTTGGGGATTCGTCTGATTGGGGAGTTAAGAACTCAGCTACACAAGATGAAATTCACTCCTTCCCCGAAGTAGAGGTAAGTAGATAAATTGCTCCCTTAAAGGCTGATTCTGAGGCTTAAACAATGTGGTGCCACACCTTCTCTTGGCCTGAGGTTTAGTCATAGTGGAACTATGATGTATTGTTCATTAGAGAAATCAGTGATACTTAAGAAGTTAGAGGTAACTACTGGGGCAAAACAATCATTTGTCCTAACTGTACTTACGAGCGATTTGTGAAGGGACATTGTACTATTGATTGGTTATATCCAATGGACACAGAAATATATCTGTAGTGCAAAGAGTGCAGCTGTCGATTTTTAGTGGAGTGCCCAGTAGTTAACGGATGGGGGATATCGTGATTAAAGGGTTTAGTCAGTTATTCACGTACCGTTGAAACTTCAAACTACAGGTCCATAAAGTCTCCTTGGTAGCTCAATAGATTTATGGTGAGAATCAGTTTTTAGGTTAATTTGAAGTGTTCAAATTAACAAGAGGGAATTTGATTATATATGATATAATTAAATTAGTTCAATTATATATGATATAATTGATTGATGTATTTGATACATTATTTGATTGGAGGAATTAATATAAATATAATTTATATTAAATGTCATAAAGGAGAAAAAGAACTATGGTTTATATGTTACATATGATGTAATATTAAAACTATAGGTTATACATATAATATGATAAATTAGTTATTATATTTATTTATAACAAATTAATTATGAGATAATTGGTTTTAGTTTTTTTCTCCAAATAACCACCTTAGTGGGAGGTTTTAATCGGTTTATGGCTAACTGATGGATAAAATGAAAATCGTTTTCTTTTTTTCATTCCACACAAAAAAGGATCAAGTAATCAGATTACTATTTAAGGGAGAAAACGATAAAAGTGTTAAATGTTCTATAAGAGTGTCAATTATTCTATATGATAGTTACTTGTTTGCTAAATGATTGAGTACACAGGTCTATACGATAGGCTTATTCCTTCTCCCACTACTCGATCGTCTACTCGATTGTCTAGTTCCTCCTTACCTCTACCCAAATCCATACAAAGCCCACATCTCCTGGATTCTCACACCGAGAATACCAAGGTAGCCGAGTGGTAGTGTCGAGTTTCTGTTCGAGGGTCGAGGATCGAGTTTTACTCGATTGTGATCGAGGATTTGTCAGTTTGTGCTGTTTGTTAGGTTTCCTCACTACGTTCGTGTTGTTGGATGGTTTGCTGATTGATCGTGGAAATACTAGAAGAAAGGGTTCTTCAAAGGTATGTTACTCTATCCTTGTTATTTAACTTAGAAGCATGTTGTAATTTACTCTTTGATACATAACTGTTCTGTTTGATTGTAAATGTTCTTGTTCTTTAATGGGATTTGGAACGATTTACTTCCGCTTATTGGTTCTCTAGATTTAGAGTTCCTTCAAACAAGTGATCAAGAAACAGGACTACAGGAGTATGTTAGGTAGTAGTTATCATAAGAGGATTGACAATTGTTGTCTTCACATCTCTTTTCGGATTAAAGAGGATAATTTGGGGAGGGGTATGAAAAAGGATCTCCTCAATCATCTCCTGATTGAGTTGAGGCACAACATCAATTATCAAAAGTGAGACATGACATAGCATTCAAGTCTCGGTTGAGGTGATGGATATGTTAAATCATCAAGCTCAAAATTCTAACTTAAGTATTGGAGGGTAAGGAACATAACACCATATCGGTAAAATATTTAACTTGCATAACAGAACAACCACAAAAGCATGAAACCTAGGTAGCTTACCTAAGGTAAAACTGTTGGCTAACTTTTGCATCAAGGAACATATTACCAAATTAGTTAGCTAATGAAGTATGAATTAAAATGTTCGTAAACCAGGTCTTTGAAAAAACATAAATATAATTTATTTTTTGAAAACAAATATATTAAAAGAAACTAACCAAAGTTCGAGAAGAACTAATGCAAAACAAAAGAAACCCCATATGCATCTTTAGAGAGGGAAGAAGGGGGGTTGGCAAAAAAAGCTATAAGACTACCAAAGGACACAACCCTTCAGGCAAGAAGATGCCCCGCTCTATTCACCACTCTCGAGCACCAGGAAAAGGACAGAACTCGAGCGCTCTTAAACATGGAGATAATCTTCTCAATCAAACCACTCAACTCAGAAAGATCACTCCCAAAAAAATTAGTAGCATTCACAAAATCAAACACAATCAGACTCATCCAACAAAGGAAGAGAAAAAGAAGGACCCACACTAGCGATGAGGTTAGACATCCCTTTAAGCACTGTCAGGGCCTCTAGATATTTCTGAAGGAACTTTAATTACAGAGAACCTTTGAGCGGAAGAGGATCGTCCAAACCCCATTGTGAATGAACTCATACATTTACAGTTATACAGAACAAATTATGCACAAAACTTAAATTAGAACATACTTCTGATATGAAAATAAAGGATAAGAGATTATACCTTTGAAGAACTCTTCTTTAAGTAAATCCCTCGATCAAATTTGTTCACAAACAAAACGAACAACTCGAACACCCTTGAACATCAACAAGCAGCAACTCGATCCTCGAACCAATCAGACACTACCACTTGGATACCTTAGTATCCTCGATGTGAGAATCCAGGAGTAGTGGGCTCTGGCTTTTCTTGATTAGAGGAAAGATTTAGTGTGGAAGAGGAAGACGATCGTGTAAACAACAACACGATCGTATAGATGAGAAAGTCTATCGCATAAACAAGCTACTCGATCGTGTAGTCTCTCAAGTGATTGTATAGTAAGACTTTCTTACTCGATTGCTAATCTCGTCAGTAAGTTTTAGATTTTGAATTTAAATTTCATTTTATCCCAAATTTTCCATAGAACTAAATAACTAACCACTAAGGGTGGTTATTGAGAAAAAGAATTTAATTATCAAATAATTAATAAATATAAATAAATATGATAACTATCTGCTCATATTATATTTATAACCTATAGTTTTAATATTGTATCATATACAATATATAAACCATAGTTCTTTTTCTTTATTTTATGGCATTTAATATAAATCATACTTATATTAAATTTAATGACTATGAATCTAATTCATAGAAAATATATTTGAATCATATTCAAATATTAGCTCATCCAATTAAACAATAATGTATCAAATACATTATATCAATTATATCATATATAATCAAATTCCCTCTTATTAATTTGAACATTTCAAATTAACCTAAAAACTGATTCTCAACTTAAATCCATTGAGCTACCAAGGGGACCTTATAGACCTATAGCTTGAAACTCCAATAGTACGTGAATAACTGATTAAACTCTTTAATCACATTATCCACCATCCGTTAACTGTCAGGTACTCCACTAAAGACCGACAGCTGCACTCTTCACGCTACAAATATATTTCTGTGTCCGTTGGATATAACTAATCAACAGTATGATGACCCTTCACAAATTGCTCGTAAATATAGCTGGGCCAAATTACCATTTTGCCCATGTAGTTACATTTAACTTCTTAAGTACCATTGATCCCTCTAATGAATAATAGATCATAGTCCCACTATGACTAAACCCCTCTCGGGCCAAGAGAGGGTTGGTGCCACATTGTTCAAGTCCCGAAATCAGCCCTTAAAGGACCCTGAGATGTAGATCATCCAAGGCACATTAGCATGGTGTACTTACCCCTGCTTTGAGGAAGGAGTGAATTCCATCTTGTGTAGCTGAGTTCCTAACTCCCCAATCAGAAAAATCCTCAAAATGGTAGGCTTGTTAAATTGGCGATCTGGCCACTCTCACCCATGCAAATCAAAGGACCGCCCTCATAGACAGGAGTTCACAACTCACTTAGGATTAAGGTCATGTTACCTATGGTCATCCTAGTGAAATGAAAGTCTCAATTATGAACGGCGTTATATAACGAGACTAAACATTTCGTGGTCCGGTCTTATACAAACTCCTTTGTATAGAATATCCCTGCTCGCATGTCTAATACATGAATGATCAGGATCAAATCATTTATAGCACTTTACAACATTTGTAAAACCTACAAAGCGGACCATACTCGTAGTGTCACCAGGATAAAGTATCAAACCCTATCCATATACTACAGACCATTTAGGTTATCACTTAAAACACGATCCGCTTGTATGTCTCCACATACATATTTAAATTACAACGATAACCATGGATCTTAGTTAATTGGTTTGTGGTTAATGCAACTAAAATATCATATATTTCATAGACAATGTGAGTAAAATATCATCTATTATAAATCACAGAATGTTTGTTAATACAAATGTTTACAAACCACAGGACTCTACGAGATTTAGGGCATCAATCTCAATAATTTCATGGTCTAGCACACGTCCAACCTTTCACATCCCATGAGAATTAGAGACCCAGAAGAGTCACGAACAATCCAGCTTTCACCTGCTCGCACCAAGAAGCATCAATATTAAGCTTCCAATTTAATAAAGTGGTAAATTTGTCAAAGTAAATTCAATTTAGTAGTAATTGACATATATTCCTTCTTTTGAAATCAAACATCTGATTTTAATTTTTACCTATTGTTATAAAAAAAAAACATAAATAAACATGAATAAATGAAGATTGTTTTATGAAAAAAAAAAATCTAACTTGCACAATGCATTTTAAATTCACCCATTATAAAGTGGTGGTATAAATCACATACTTTCTTTTCTAGTTGAAATTGAATAGACATTCTTTGTCGGCTTGACTAAGCTAATATTTATTTATTATTGTTTTTTTTTTTTTAAAAAATACAAAGTGTAGGAGGCAATATTAAGCAAACCTAAGCTAGAAGTGAAATTTTTAACCTTCAACCTAAATTAATAAGTGTTTTAGCTCTAGTTTATTATAAGTTTAAATATTTTATGGATAAGTTAAAACATTTTGTTTGATTTTCAATTTTCTAAAATAATATGACAATCATGGATGTTTTTTTTTTTTTTAGTCGTGGGAGAATTGAAAAAGGAAAAAAAAAATAGTGGTTAAATTATTTATAAAAAAATATTCCTAAATCTTGTAATTTATAAATTTTGTAATTTATTTAACATATATACACACATTTTAAAAATACCAATATTACCTTTGATATTATACCAATTATTCAAAATATCTTCAAAATTAAAAATCTTTAGAATTTGAATGAAACTCAGAACCAATAATGTGTGATGGTAACTTAGAATGAAAATTTGAATCACGATCCATTCTAGGTCACTGGCACACCATCGTGTCCTAACTTTTGGAAGAAATTTTAAAGAATTTATATTTTGAGGAAAGTTTTTTTTTTTTTTTTTTTTACACATTTTAAAGAAAATTTTGAAACAAATAATTTTTGAAGTATTAGTCAATATGAAATTAGTTTAGCAGCAATTAACATGGTCAATGTCCAATCCCACAACGATTGTACTCATGAAAGAAAGACAAATTTTTTTAAATAACTTTTTTTAAAATATAATTTTGCAAGAAAGAAGAAGGGAGTAGTTGTACAATAGACGTGATCCATATTCAATACAATAAAATCCACGTGATAATTATTACTTTAATTACAATTTTAATTAAGAAGGGAACGCCATAAGTTACGAAATGGCACTAATGGCTAGTTAACGCTCTCGAATTGATTATAAAAGCAAGATTTAAGCAAAGTTTCAATTTTTTCTTTGAACCTTTTCAGGCATCAGTTGGTTTTTCTTTGAACACAGTTCCTCAAAAATCCCAAACACAGAATCAATCGTACGAATGAGGGAAGAGGTAATCAGCTCAGCTGGAACTGTTGATCCAACTCCGGCCGCCAGGTACCGCTCCGCTTCTTTCTCTTCTCCCTTTCATCACTTCTACGACTCTCTGTTATTTGGTCAATCTAGGGTTTTATGATTTTCTTCTTCTCCGCTGATTTGAGGTCCCAAATTCTTCAACTTATTCTCAATTGAAACTCAAGTTTGAAAACATTCTCTCGTAATTGCTTTTCGGGAAGAGGGGAAATGGAGGGTTGATTTAGCGAATAGGTTGTGCGGAAGAGAATCTACTGTATTTGTGCTCGTAATGTGAGGCGGGTGCGAAGGGGTTATATGGGTTTTTTTTTTCTCTGTTACATGATTAGCAGCAACAAGGAATTTTTGGGTTGAATAAAATTTTTCTTTAGGAGCTGTATTTGATATTGAGGTATAATTCGACAAAATTCGAGGAGTATATTTGAAATTATCTCAGTGGATACTGATCAAAGAGTAAGATGCAGCTTGATAATTTGAATTCACATTGTCTTCTTTAGTTCTTGTAAACAGTTCTTGTTGCTCTATGAATCTTATCAGCTCTGCTGGAGCCTCATCACCTGCTGTTCCAACAAACATTGGAAGTGTTGATGGGTCAATTCGTGGACTTGGTTCAAAAGCTGCGTCTTTATCTTATGTTGGTTCACAACCACCTCAGCCTTCCTTGAGCACTGGTGTTGGTGGTTCTGCTTTTGGCATGTCGAGATACTCTTGTAGACCATGGGAAAGGGGAGATTTATTAAGGCGTTTGGCTACCTTTAAGCCTGGAAATTGGTTTGGAAAACCTAAGGTTATAATTTTTATGATTATTTACATAAATCCTGCAGTATACATGTAACATTGTATGTATTTTAATAATTACTTTGCATATTTGGTCCCTTTGCATAAAGCTCAGTTATATAATTTTCGATTCATAATTTTACCTTGAGTCCAATATGGAAAACTCTTGGAACTAGCTGGTTAGAGCATCAAACTCTTTGTTACTTCTCGCTTCAACAGGAAACTGTTTGTTTTCTTGGGTTTTGGTACCATTTACGTAAAATCAGACCTTCAAAGGAAAATAACGTCTTTATTCATTTTCTCACAGAAGACAGACCATCGGTGTGCTTTTATTGTTTATTATTCATTTGGGATGTGTCTTTAATTAAAATAATAACCTTTTTGACCCATCCTGTTCATTCACATCAGATTTTTGTTTGTGGTTTTGTCTAAGGAGGCTAAGTTACATCCAGTTTTATGTGAGGATATATGGGAGGAATATTGAGCAGATTTTAGTCTTTCTTTGTTGCCTTATTCTTGGAAGTATTAACAATTAATACAACTATTTTCATGTATTAGTCTAAACCTGGTCACTTCTTTTACTTGTTAATTTATACGTAGGCTATCTCTTAATCTTATGCTCAATTTAAGTTTAGAGAACTTCTATGACTACAGTTGTTTATAGGTGGAACTGATGTAAAGCGATGGTATAGGTTGTCAACTTTGTTAAAAATAAGAATAGTTTTTATAAATTAATTGAAACTTTGGAAATCATAAAGGCTTTCATATCTCAATTCATTTTCCGTACTACTCTATTTTTATCTCTTATGTACTCAAAGTAATAATGAAAAATATTCTAATGGCAATGAATTTTGAGACTTGGGAATATTATTCTTTCTTGATATTTGCAGGTAGTCAATTCACTTGCATGTGCACAGAGAGGATGGATGAATGTCGATGTTGATAAAATTGAATGTGAATCTTGTGGTGCCAGTTTGAGCTTTGAATTACTACAGTCGTGGACTTCTGCCGAAGGTTAGATTCATTAATGTAGCGTTATTACTGAAATATATATGGTTATCATATCTATAAGGTGCCCACCCACTCACTCACACACAAACACAAAAAGAAAAAGTATTTCAAACGCCTGGAAGAACCTATAGACATATACCGAGGTTAATTGATAGTTCACGAATTAACTTATGAATTCTGACTGCTGATAATAATGACCCTTGATTCTCCTCCTTTTTGGGTGTTAATGAAGTTCAACTTGCTGAGTTTACAAAGCAGCTGGATTCTGGGCACAAAGTCTCTTGTCCTTGGAGAGGAAATAGCTGCCCTGAAAGTTTGGTGCAGTTCCCTCCAACGCCCCAGTCCGCTTTAGTCGGAGGATTTAAGGATAGATGTGATGGGCTTCTGCAGTTTCAATCTTTGCCTTCTATAGCTGCTTCTGCAATTGAACAAATGCGTATTTGTCGAAGTGCACAACTTGATCGCCTTTTGGCACAATCCCTCAATTTCACCATGGGCGAGGTAGATGTAAAACCAGAGGGTACACGTGAACTTCTTGACAGCTCTCAAGATGGAGCATTCTATTTGTATTCTCAAGTAGGCTACTTTTTTTATGATTAATTTTTGGTCAATAATCTATATCCCATTTATTCTTCAGCTGATAATTTATCATATCTGATTATGTTTTGTTTTTCTCATTTTCCAGGCTCAGAAAATTATTAGCCTTTGTGGATGGGAACCAAGATGGCATTTAGATGTTCAAGACTGTGAAGAGCATTCTGCGCAATCAGCTCGAAATGGATGTTCTTTTGGTCCAACTGAGGCTCAGTTGCATCTTTCTTAT
The DNA here is from genome assembly GCF_009727055.1 of Benincasa hispida. Lineage (NCBI taxonomy): Eukaryota > Viridiplantae > Streptophyta > Magnoliopsida > Cucurbitales > Cucurbitaceae > Benincasa > Benincasa hispida. The sequence continues at coordinate 58,627,353 of NC_052356.1, read as the reverse complement.
GATGCTGCTCGAAGCAAGAAAGCACTCTCTACTTCCATAAAAAAAGACACTGGAAAGGGTAAATTGCTGGTTAAGGACTCTAGAAGTGAATTGAGGTCACCCATACTAGATTGTAGCATATGTGGTGCTACAGTTAGGATATTGGACTTTCTAACAATTTCTCGACCGTCTCATTTTGCACCTAACAACATTGACATTCCTTCTACAAGTAAGAAAATGGGACTGACACGTGGAGTAAGTGCAGCTAGTGGAATTAATGGATGGGTGACTGCTGATGATGCCGATAAAGAACGTATTGAAGACCGTGATGAAGTAGCAACAACGAATGAGGCAAGCTTATTGCCAAACACGGATGTCGATTTGAATCTGACAATGGCAGGGGGCTTAAATGTTTCTCAATCAGAAAAGAATACAACCACTGAACATATTCCCAATGGGGATCTGGGAAGGGATCTAATGATTGGGCAACCTTCAGGCAGCGAGGTTGGTGATCGTGCTGCTTCGTATGAATCAAGAGGTCCTAGCTCTCGCAAACGCAGCTTGGATAAAGATGGGAGTTCAAATGACAGGGCACTAGTTAGGATGCATCAAGCCGATAGTGTTGAAGGAACTGTTATAGATGATGAAGTAACAGATGATAGACAATATTCAGCTGGACCTTCAAAACGTATTCGTGATTCTGAATTTTTTGATACTTTCTGTTCATATCAACGAGATTCAGCAGGCGCTGGTCCAAGTCATTCCATGGGTTTAGACCTTTGCATGGATGGGGAAAAATTAAATTCATTTCAGCAAGGAGGTGATCAATATACCGGAATTCAATCAGCTAGGGATTCAACCCGTGCGTCATCTGTTATTGCGATGGACACAGTGTGCCATAGTGCTGATGAGGACTCTATGGAAAGCGTTGAAAATTATCCTGGTGATGTTGATGATGTTCATTTCCCCTCTTCGAGTACACATGGGAATTTAGACAATAATGAAACATCAGAATTGATTTTTAGCAATCAAGCTCAGCAGAGCATTTTTCTTCGACCGGCTTCTGAAGTTCCTGGCGAAATGGGTGTCAGTAGTACAAACGATGGTGAAGAAATATTCAATGCTGATACTGTCACTACTCAGGCTAGGGATGTGTTTAGTTTTGGAATAAGTGGTGGAAGCGTTGGAATGTGCGCTAGTCATGAGGCTGAAATTCATGGGGCTGATGCATCGGTTCATAGGACAGATAGTGTTGTTGGTGATGTTGAACCCAGAATAGAGGACGCCGAGAATCAGGGACAAACTGGTGAATCTGCCCCTGATCCTGGGCTAATGGATGAGATTGTTCCTGAGGACATCATCAGGGAAGATCCTCATGGTGATAGCCAAGAGATGTTTTCTCGGCCTGTAGAAAGAGCTGATAGTGGATCAAAAATTGATGGCTCTGCTAAAGATGATTCTGTTGAAAGTGGTGGAAAGACAAGTCAAAGTTGCAAGACAGTCCTAGTGAATAGCAGTCACAATGCTGATACACGGCCTACTCATGGCCAAAATAAGATTGAGGATCCAAATTCGGGTATATTTTAAGAATTCAGCATAATAGAATCTTGTGTAGTTGTAAACGAGATATGTATAACCTATCCACCACCTTCAACATCAGTCCTTTCACTTTCAGTTTTCAATAGTCCTCAGTACCTAAAATAACTTAACTTCAATAGTCTAGCTAAAGTTTTATCAAAATTTTCTTCTTTCACTGATGGCCAGCAATAAGTGGTTTTGGGGCCCTTTACCGTTTTATTATTGAAAATCTTTCCTTTTCATTTTGAGCTGCCTATCTGAATTTTCTTTTTGAGTTGGGTGAAGACTGATACTGTGGTTGTTAAAATCTTGAACACTAACGTGAAAATCTGGATTTATAACTTAATCTACCATTTGGTTTGGGCAGATTGGAAATCGTATGTGTCGTCTCTTAAAATCTGGCATAGCAATTTGACCTTATTAAATGTGTTATTCCAATTTTCTTCTGTTAGTGATGTGGAACCTGTCTTTTTCAGCGCCACAAAAAGGGGAAAGCAATTATGAAATAGAGTTTGATCCGATAGTCCATCACAATCAATTTTGCCCTTGGGTAAATGGAAATGTTGCTGCTGCTGGCAGTACGAGTAGTAGCTCCAATGCAGATGTAGTTGCTCTCAGTGGCTGGCAGCTGACGTTAGATGCACTCGATGCTCTGCAATCCCTTGGGCGTACTGGAGTTCAGACATTGCAATCTGAGTCAGCAGCATCTCTTTACAAGGTCGGCTTCCTTCTAATATATATTTTGCATTTCTACAAATCGTAAGAAAATGAAGGAAGATCTTGTCTCTTTTCTCATCGAATCAATACATGAATTCTGGTTTTTATGTTAGCAAATCAACCATTTTGCTTGTCTGACATTAGCAGCTTTGTAAAAATGCGTTATAGTTATGGTAAAGAATTTATGGCTGCAGGGCACTTTCAGTAAACACAACCACAAAGTTGCACTTTCTAATTTTTTGGACGGTTGTCACCATCATTGTAGAATCTATGGTGCAATAACCTTAATTATTGGCAAAGTTTTTGTTTTGTGTTGTTCTGGTTATATAATAAAAGGGTGTAGTGTGTACCTTTTATAGGAGAAAATCACCTTCACTCGGTAAGGTGAAGAAACCCTTTTTTTTGGAGTAAGATAAGAAACCTCATGCGAATGTGGGTTTGAGGGGACATCTTGTGTACACAGAAGCACAAGTGTCAAGTTTATGTGTCTTCATGTGTAAGTCCTGTCAGGTGAATAACTCTATGCCATCATATGAGTGATAGAGGCATAGAGCTAGATTGCCTTAGGAACACTATTGTATGTATGTCATTATTTTTCCTTCTTTCCAAGAAGAATCTGTAAGACCCCTAGTTATGGTTATATTAGGATTATTAGTATGTCTATGAGCGAGGGCATATTAGTAATTAGCTAAAGAGCTTGTTTGGTTTTTTAGTTATAAATAGAGGAACTGGGTTGGGAGCAAGGTATAGATCATTTTTGAAGGAATTTTCATGGTAGGAATTAGGGAGAGAGATAGCTCCCTCAAAAAGTTTTGTTATATTGTCACTTCTTTGAATATTGCAATATATATATATATCCGTGAGTGTCCATGCTAGCTTCCGTGCACCTCGACTAATCTCACGGAACAACCTGTCTGTCCCTACAATATTTGGATGTCAAGAAAACTTATAGGATATTAAATTCTAGGTAAGAATTGAACCCATGACCTCTCAGCCCTTTATGAAGATTATGCCCCCTATTTACCACTAGGTCAACCCATGATGGTTGCAATATGTTTCTATCTTTTAGTGTTCTTTGTTGTTCTTGAGTTTTCTTGTTAGGTGGTAACCTAACTGAATCACAACTTTCATGTAGATACCGAAAGAATACAAAACACCACCAGAAAATGAGCCAAATGAAAAGAACCAAAAGGTTTACATAAAGTAAAGAATCCAAACATCCAATTTATTAATAATAACCAAACTTAAAGAACAACATAGAGCCCTCATTTCATCAACAATTGGAAAATGGGAAATTTCTTTCCTCTGCGAAAGGGAGAAAGCATTAGAGTGCATAGCACACAAAATCTCTATCATCTTAGAAAAACTCATGTTTTAAACCAAAGAGCCCATAGAACAACCGTGAACCATATGACCCTGCCAACCAACCTTCCAATTTCATTGGATGTCCTCGATGGGACAACCCTGCCTCAATCAACGAAGGAAGGATGAGAGAGGAACTCTCATTGGCCCACAAAATGCCTACAAGAAGACTCTCGGTCCCAATTTAAATCATAACTCTGTAACGAGTGGCCTAAATATAAAAATACAACTAACAATGAACCAGCCAGTGATGACCTGTGTCTTCAGTCACCTGCTTGTGCTTGCTGAAAATGCAATACTGGAAAAAGAAGGTATGGAGGAATTGTTCTTGAAATGCGACATCTGTGGTTCAGAATATCACCTTTTTGGGCCCCCAAAGTTGCTCAAAGACCACTTGTGAACCCTTGGATATGGAGTGAAGAGGTAGAGATTGGAAAAGAAGGAAGCACAAAAACTGATCTAGAATGTATCATTAAGGAATGGAGAAACAATGTAATACATTGGGAAACTTTGTTGTATTATAAAATCATAGATAGAAGTTTCCCTGTAACCTTGCTCATCTAGAATATACAGTATCTTTCCTCATAGTAAAATGTAATTCTAGAATATTGGATCCTTACAAAATGTGAGTTAAATGCATGATGGTTACGACAGTTAATGGAAATCTTTCTTTAAATAACGTAATACAGCCCATGGGAGTTTTTCTTTGGTCTAAAAATAATTTAGTTTAGAAAGATTCTCTAGGTCTCCCATCCAAATTCACTCTCAGAAAAATAGTTCCGTTCCCTCACTTTATTCATCTGCTCACAGGATCTTTCCTAGTTTCAAGGTTAGCTTAATTTGAGAATGTAAACATCTGACCACAAATACCTAATTACCTCACCTCCTTTCAGAATCTGCCACTTGTTTCAGCCTTAATTTCTCTTTCTGGACTCAGCTTCCTTTCTTCTTTAACTAAATGAACAAAAGGAAATTATTGACGTCTTTTCCCTGAGGCTTTGAGGAGCTTTTGTGCCATGAGAAACAGCCTTTAGGCTAGTTGAAAACTTGTAGCCTCCTGTGAAGAAGAGATCATAAACTACGAAATACAGGGGATGTTAGAACAAAAAGAAAGTTAGCTCTTTTGACTAATATGCAGTTCGCGGACATGAACAGTTCATAAGATACCGATTGATTGAAACGAGCAAGTGGCTGGGTCGATCATTCACAGTGCAGCAGTTGGTCTCGGCCCATTTTTGTGTATCTTCATTCCTGTGATGCTGGTCTCTTTGCAAAAAGGAATTATAAGTCAAATAGGAGGCCATGTCTTCCTAAATCAGTCCTTTGCTGGAAACTCTTAGAATTATTCTCTCCACTTTTTAGTTGGTATATAGCCCTTTACATGGACACAGACGGTGGGACAACCTTTTTAAAGACAAAAAGAAATGCCATGGCTTCAATTCACTTAATATATATTCTTTTTCCACTTTGAGCTTGTGGCTTGAAGGGAACATTAGAATCTTTAACAACAGGAAGACAACATATCATTGCCCCTTAACTTATGGGAGTTGGGCATTTGGTGAGTGAATCAAGGCTTTGGAGTGATTTCAAGAGGGAGGGTGCAAATAACTTAAATTACTTGTTTATCTTGTGGTTTCTTCTTGATACTGGAATACAATGGTTTCGTATATTTTCTATGTTGGGATACCTTGCAGAACTCTAAGTTAGAGTTCGTATTGGAGGCGAGGGATAAGCAGCAGGTAATGGTCAGAGGAGACATCAACTATCCACAGAATGGAAAAGCAAAGTCGTAATTTTGTGAAGGGTGTTGCTCTAGGATTAGATTGGATTCTATTATTGTCATTGTCTGGTTTTTTACTTCAACTTTCATACTATCTATTGCAGGACATCCTGTTTGGATCGAAAATATAACCATATTTGAATGTTAAATCACTGAATACAGTATCTACATCAAATTGAATATACTCTTGCAGGATGATCATCATGGTAAAAAACTGCTGCGACAACACTCAGCAAGCAGAAGCCAAGGAAACCTTGAGACATGAGCTTCCAAATTGAAAGTATTCACAAACCCGAATTTGTCATCTCCCGACTCTATGAAATATCTGCTGAGTATTATATTTCTTCTTGTCAGCACTCTGCTAGTTTTGCTGCTGATGGATGGGCCTCAAGTTTCAAGAACAAGAAAACCAGGCAATTGTGGCCATGATTCTGAGTTTGATCTCCATCATTTCTTTTTCCAGTCCTAAGTAATAATTTCTCAGCACCTGTTTGGTGCAAGTATTAGTAACACTACTCAAAAGATGGTTATGCTTGTGTTCCATTTGGAGAATACTAGAGTAACTCTCTCTCTCTCTCTAAAAATCTCTGTTTCTACACAATTATTGGTTTTGCAGTTTTTTTTCTTTTAGTATTAGCATCTCTCTGTTTATGTCGACTGATGTAACTGTAAACACTTTTCACTGTAAGGTCATTGTCCAAAGTCATGGATTTCTTTTTCAAATATCAGTTTATAACTTACTGGAAATGTTGTTGATAGATATAATAGTTGAAGAATATAGTTGTATTAAGAATATTCATTCGTCAATTGGTTGCCATTTTAATCACTAATTTGGTCAATCAACAATGACAATGAAATTTATTTGTTTGAAGTGTTTTTAAGACATTAGTGTGAAAACTTATGGGATCGGACTTTGCTTTTTATTGATGCCTTTCGTTGTTGACCACCATTTGTTCTTTATANGAGGAAGAAACTTTTTTCTTTAAAAAGAAAAAACAAATATTTGATTTCCTCATTTGTCAAATTAGGAAAATCATGAAAAATAATGAAAATTATTTACACAAAATAATAAAATTTTAATATTTTTTAATAAAGGTTGATAGAAGTTTAAATTGATAGAAGTCTAATAGACGTTGATAGAAGTCTAAGTATATATCAATATTTTTTTTGTTATTTTTATAAATAGCTTGATATTTTTTCTATCTTGAAAAATTTTCCAACTTAAAGAGGATAAATTTTGAGTTTTCTTTTGCAAATTTTTAAAATAGTATCATACAAGTTCGTGATTTAAATCACGAAAATCTTTGATCTTTATTTGAATGTTAAAAAAAAAATCATTTTCATAATCTTTTCAATGAATTATAAATTTCTTTCCTTATTTTCCGTCCACAATTTTGAAAATATCTTTCCTTCCTCTAACAACTATCCAAACTTTTGAAAGTTATTACAAGCATAATAAATTAGGGAAATTGCAATGGAACCAAAAAAAATAAAAATAAAAATAAATAAAGTAATGGTTTTCTAAATTTATAGAATACAGCAAAAATTTTAAAATTAATTTTGGTTATATTTATTGTTTAAATTTTGTATGGTAATAGGCATATTTGATATATTTGATATATGGTATATCAATCAATTTATATACCTTATATAAATTGTATCATTTATACCATTGATATATCATGACTCAATTATAATATAGTGGTGGATGTTTGTTCAATGATGTTAGTTATTGCTTTTTTCTTTTTTCTTTTTTTCATTTTTCTATACAAACTCGTTCTCATTTCATTAGTTCGATTTCGATGGTATGATTTAGATTTTCACATTAGTTGTGTTATGTTTTCTAGATTTTATTTGATTTTGATGGTATATCTTAATTGTTTTATCAATTGTGTTGACGCATAGATCAATTAATTTGTTCGATTTACAAAAAAATGATACGATTATGATAGTATATAAGTTACTAGTACTAATTCAAAATGTATTTCAAGCAACTATTAGTGCATAATATATCATCATTTGTTCAAAATGCAATACTGAATAAGTAAGCATTACATTGGTGCATCAATAGTTTATTAACACCCATTCAAAATTCATTTAAAATATAAAATTGTATATTCCTAGTCATTAAAAATTCATTTCAAGTATATTAATAGTTTATCAATAATGTATCAAAACTGATTCAAAATGCAATTTTCAAGTAATATTATTGATGTATTAGTGATTTATCAACACTCATTAAAAATTCATTTAAAAAATAACATTAGTGTATCAATAAAGATCAATATCCATTAAGAACGAATTTCAAGTATATCATTAATGTATTATCGACATTGATTATAATAAAATTTCACGTATAACATTTATTTATTAATAGTATAGTTAATTAATTCAAAGGTTATTTTAAATATAACATTGGTGTCTCTATCATTAATATGTTAATACTTCTTAAAAATAAATTTGTTCAAGTATATCAGTAGTGTATCAATACTTGTTCAAAATTCAATTTCAATGGTAACAATAGTGTATCATTAACAGTTTATCGACATTTTAATACCGACATGACGAAGTGAACAATTATAAGTTGATGACAATGTACTAGAAAAATAATGTTATGAAACAAATAAATAAAAATTCAAATTAAGTATACGAACAATAAGAAATGTACAATCACTTGTTGACGGATAAATTTGATATGTGAATGGTAATTTTGGTATATTAATTGCATAACTGATATACCAAATATAAAGTATATTATATATACTACTTATATACATGTTGATACACCAATGAGAGTAAAATTGAAATAATAAAAAATGAAAATAAAATATAATGATATTTACTATATTTGCAAATTTTAAAAAAACCATGCTAGATTTGCAAATTTAAGAATTTTTTTTTCTATTCTTGCGACAAGCCCAATAAATTAAAAGTTTAATTATACAAAATATCTTTAAATTTTGGAGTTTGTTTGATCAATTATGTCTCTAGACTTTGAGGACTTTTATTCTTGTCTTTGAACTTTGAAATTGGTTCAAAAAATACATTTGAAGAGTTTCTTTTCTATTAAAACTAAGATAGAAATGGGTGTGACGACTAATGTGTACAAATGAAGAGATATACGTAACATATTTTACAAATCATTTCATGCATTGAGGTGATAAAGGTTGTTATAATTTTAACCATATTTTTTTTTGAGAAAAAACAATATTAACAATCTTGATCTTCAATAAAGTTGTAAATAATATCAAGTAAACTTTCTAATTTTTACCCCTCAACTCCCTAATCAATTTTCACCCTTAATTTATATAAGTCTTAAGGTATTTTTTGAGAGTAAATTTCAAAGTTTAAATGGATAATAAAATTTTCCAAAGTCTATATATATAATTAAAACAAACTACAAAGTTTAGGTATATTTATATAATTTTATTTAAATTAAAAAAAAATACATGTATTTTCCGAATATAAAAAAAAAAAAAAATTTAAATATCATTTTAGTCCATATACTTTTTGCTCTAATTCATTTTGATCTTTATATCCTTCAAGAATCTACTTTGGTCCTTATATTTTAAACTTTTGTTCTTTTTGGTCTATATACATGCATAACTAGTATTTCTCAAAAAGAGCTAGTTTATCCTTAACTCTATCTATTTTGTACAATTCTTATGCATAAAATGCTTGTTTTATAGGAAAATTCATCCCGAAGGCCAACGGAGTCACAGAAGAAAAATACCCCAAATTGGTGTCAAAATGAACCCTAAAAGCATCCAAATCAAAGAAGTCACAAAAATTACAAAATGCCACTCAATTGGAGCATACCAGGATTAACATCACAGCCCTAGTTCAATGCTTCAATGCAACGCTTGAAGGCAGTAGTTTCAAAATAGGATAGCGTCACAATACTACAGGTATTCACGAAAAAATCAAACTTCCGCGTGCGCCTCGTCGCAAGCCAACATCACACCACTATTGCAACCCCAACGCTTGATGTCTTGAATCGACAAGAGAGTTGCAACGCTCTCTTCAATGTTGAACGCTATACCTATTGTATAAAAATAAAATTTAGCATTTTCACACGAGAGATCAAATCCAAACTTGATTTTCTTTCAAATCTCTTACCTTTCTATACTTTTTCTTTCATTCTTCCTTTATCTTTGATGCATCCATGCTATTCCTTGATCAAATCTTGAAGGAGATGCTTCATTAAGGTAAGTACTCTAGCTTAATTTATGGTAGATTCTTATTTTCTTGGTATGAGATTGAGTTCTCAATCATCTCTCAAGTAATTTCTTGGTTTTTGTAATAAATTCTTGCTTACATTGATTCTTGAATGTAAAATAACTTCTATGCATTGGATTTAAGAATTTTTGGCCAACTTTCTTTTATTCAATGAATGCTAGAAATAGTAACATGTCTATGTGCATAATTTCTTAGGGCACCACAATTGTAAAGTGCAAATATGTGAATTTAGGTTATTGGGATTAATCTTGTTCGCAATTATGCATGATTGGTAATTCAAGAACAGTTGGACTATTAACCTAGGCTTTCTGAGCTACTAATCCAATCCTAGTCAAGAACTACTCTTTCTTAATGCAAATGAATAATTAATTAGATCACTATCGATTCTTATTAATTAAATCATTTAGGTTTGGTTACTTGTTTAATGAAGAAATTAAGGTTATGCATTTCTATGCTTTTAGGGTATATAGACTAAATGAATAACTAACAAGAATCTTGATTTTGTTAAATGCCTATGATTACCAAGAAAAATTAAGAAAAAACCTAACTAAACTAGATCAATAAATAAAAATTGAGTTTTCTATTTTTCAATGTCTCATTTACTATTCTTTTGCACAATTTTGTCATTTTCTTTACAAAACCCCTCTATCACAATAGAGTTCGTTAATTGTTTTAGGGTTAGTCGATGGTGCTCTGTGGATTTGACCTGTACTTACCTCTTATACTACCTATATTTTTAGTGTAAGTTGTAGGAATGGAAAAATTACAAATAATATTTGTTTAGGCTAGGGTTTAAAAGAACGACATTAAATCTTTTCCTGACAATAACATTCATGTTAGTCTTTATACACTTAAAAAGTGACAATTTTGGTCAAATTATTTTTACTTTTATCTTCCATCCAAATTTTAGAGACTAAATTCACCAAAATACTTGAAAGGTAGGCGTAAATTTTATTATAGGATTTAATTCTAAAACAGAATATTTTGAAAGTGGGGTGAGGTAACGTGGGAAGTATTAGAAATAAAACAAGATAAATAATAATAATAAAAAAAAGGAAAACATGAAATAAAATATTGAGATCAGAATATGGATGGATAAAAAGAAGAGAAATAAAAAGTGATAAATCCACCAAGAAAGTTAGAGGCTTTTAAGCCGATTTCTTACCCAAACAAAACAATCTTCGAAATCCAATCTTAGCCAATCATCTTCCACCAAATTTCGCATAAAAAATAAAATTGCAGTGGATCTATGTTTCTTCTTGACAAACAGTTCATCTCTCTCTCTCTCCCTTCACCATGCCTTCTTCAACTGCAACTGCTTTTCATTCTTCTTTCTGCTTTTCTTCTCATAAACTTTCTTCTTCTTCCTCAAGTTCCCATCAACCAAACACTTTCTTATCAGCCAAACCCAAAACCCTTTTCCATAAGCATCCTCTCTATACACCACTTCATTCCACTCTCTCTTCTCAAATTAAAGAGAAAATCCTCTGCCTTGAAATCATGGGTGTTGATGCTGGCAAAGCTCTTTCTCAGAATCCTTCTCTTCATTCTGTTACTCTTGAATCCATTCATTCTGTCATCTCCTTTCTCCAATCTAAAGGCATTCACCAAAAGGACTTTGCCAAAATCTTTGGAATGTGTCCCAAAATCCTCACCTCAGATGTTAAAACTGACCTAATCCCAGTTTTCAACTTCCTTTCTGAAGACCTTAAAATCCCAGATCAGAACTTTAGAAGGGCTATCAACAAGTGCCCAAGATTGCTTGCTTCAAGTCCCAAAGACCAGCTCAAGCCAGCTTTGTTTTACCTTCAGAGACTTGGGTTGAAGGATTTGGAAGCTTTGGCTTACCGTGATTCTGTTTTGTTGGTTTCAAGTGTGGAAAAGACCTTGATTCCCAAACTCAAGTATTTGGAGAGTTTGGGATTGTCAAGAAGTGAAACTGTGGGGATGGTTTTAAGGTGTCCAGCATTGCTCACTTTCAGCATTGAAAACAACTTCAAGCCAAAGTTTGAATACTTCTCTGTGGAGATGCATAGAAAACTGGAGGAGCTCAAGGATTTTCCTCAGTATTTTGCCTTTAGCTTGGAAAAGAGGATAAAGCCAAGGTATGTGGAGACAGTTCGGAGTGGAAAAAAAGTGCCTTTGCCACTTATGCTCAAGACCACCGATGATGAGTTTAGACAGCTGTTAACACAAGGGGATGGTTGAATCTCTCTCTTCTTTGAAGCTTAGAAAGGGAGGCTGGTTTTTACTGCTCTTTCCCCATCATTTTTTCTCTGTAAATTACATGACTTAAAAAAAGCTACATGGTAGTTATTCACCATGATCTGGATGTCTCTGATCTGGATTTAATACTCCTAATTCTCCATACTTTACACTTTTGGATATAAATAAAGCCATGAACTTCTTCAACTTGCCAAACAGATGTTAAAAATTGATTGCTTTGATGCAATTTCTATCAACTTTTCAGAAAGCTGTTTCTCTTTTCTTTCCAGCACATTCACTATATAAACAAGACAAGTGATCCTCGTTCTGATCAACTTTCTTGAAGTTGATGATTATCACCTTTCACGTTTATTATCTCATTTTAAAATCATAGCTCAAGCAAGATCAAGCACTAGAAGAATATGTAACTCACTTTTCAATGGCCAAATTTTCTGTATGTCTCTCTGTTTATGAACTTCAATTCAAGTTCGTTTTCAAGAAAAATTTGTAGTTTATGAGATGACATTAACAGAGGCATTGTGATTGAACTCAATGGGTTAACTCTGAAGAGGCCTTGGAAATAATTTCCGATATCAAGGAAAGAACTTGGGTCTGAACGTGTATAAATATGTATATAAATCTATCCAAATGTGTTTGTACATATGCAAAGCACAAGTGTTCTGCGATTATATTTAGAACGTAGCTGCACGACGAAATATGAGTCTACACGAACTACAATAAGTAGACATATCTTACATACAGGCTGTAGTTGACCTGATTTCTGTTTTATACACAACTTTCTTAATATCTAATCAGGTCTACTTTCAAATTCTTAATGCAAAAATGGGTATCAGCTTGTGGATGTTCCAGACTTGCTTGCTACTTTCTTGAGCTTCACACTCAAAATGACTTCTCAAAAGATCCCAAATTAGGCTCTAATTGAGGAAGGCATCTTGGGATATATATACAGACCACGCTTCCTATATAAAGCACAGAAATAAATAAAATCAAAATCTTGCAAGTAAATATTCTATTCAACATTATTCTCACCACTTCAGTCTTAATGATCTTTTCTTTTTAAGCCAGATACATTGTTGATCTGGTGTTTGATTTCAAGTTCTTGATTGAATAAGATGGTAATTAATTATAATGCATGAGCCAAGAGTTACCTGAAGGATAGTAAAAGCCTTATCTGCAACATATTTCTGTAGCGTCGTCGCTCCTCTTTGCTGCAGCTTGTCTGGGTGGAGACATAATCTTGCTTTTTGATAAGCCTTCTTCACTTGTGAGCCTCCTATCAGGTTTGTCAAGGATATTGGAGACCAACCACTACTTGACCACAATATCTGTAATAATCCCAATGGTTGCAAATCGTTAGATCGAAGTTTATACCATGGAGAGGAGGGACATGTCCATGATGTTATCTGGCACGAAAGAACTTACATAATGAAGTGTAGAAAGTAGCAGGCGGATGTTGGTTTCCTTGCCAGCTGACCATAACTTTATTTTTTCATCTAATCCTTCCAATTCTCTCTGTTATTTGAGATTAGGAGAATAAACAGAGATCAAAAACTCGTTCTTTACCCAGAAAGAATATGAGCAATAGGCCTAAATAACATGTTATTAAGTCCTGAAAATTAAATTAACCCATCTAGTCTTTGTTCCTTTTAAGTGACATAATCCTTTGTGAAGAGTAAATGATGAAATGACTATACAACCACTTTTTATGATCTTGCGTTAATTAACTAGCTTGACTGTTCTTTTTCATCTATTCAGACCAATAGGAGCCAATCAATCAGGAAAACATCATATACTTTAAAACTAATGTGAAAATGAAATGATGCCAAGCTTAAAAACATGAAGTCCTGTGTCAAATACTTACATCGTTGTCCACCTGCGGCTTTTCTTCTTCAACTTTTACATCTCTCTGTTGTGTCTGAGGCAGAAACAAGAGCACACAGTTAAGCAAAGCAATTTAGCTTTATTACACAATTGCAAGAGGACTTCAATCGATTAGATGCATAGATTCTTCCAAGTTCTAGGCATTATCCAGAATGTTTTCCGACCGATATTTAGATGAATGGCATAAAAGGACCAGTAGGTGCAGTAATATGAGCAAAATGTTTTCCTATTTCTGATTTTTTCTTGTGAATAGCAGAAAATCGTTACCTCTGCAGTCTGCGACAATCCATTTCCATTCGACTGCTGATCTGAATATTCAAATGCAACAGGTCTTCCTGCAAAATGAGAAGAGGAGAATACTGTTAGACTTTTCACCATTGAGCACACACATTCATATAAAACAGATCCTACATAGGCAGTTAATGAAGTTTACCTTCTTCTTCCCCAGATTGCTCACTTTCTTGCTGTCTAACACTCAAATCTGTCTCAGATGCACTTTGATACTTCGATTTAGCCCAAGCAATCGCTTCATCGATGGAAACTTCTTCTCTATATTCTTCTCTGTTGATGGAAGTTATCTCAATGACATAAGAGCTCATAGCATCTTCGTCGTCATCATCATCTTCTGGTAAAACATTACAATAAATTCCACCATAAACTGGATCTTCACAGAGTGAAGAATCAGCCGATGATGGGGAGTTTAATTCTAAATCATCCACACAGATCTGGATGCTTCGGAATGAATTTGGTTCCAGCATAACAGTTTCCGGGGACGACATGGGCTCTCCAAATCCATGGTCTGAGCTTCTGTAACTATCTTCATATTCATCTTCCACATACCGGTTATCGATATGGGGGGTGAGATCAGGTTGAAACTGTGGCATTTCTTGTTCCTTGAACATGGTTCTGTATGAGTTCCATTGTGTTGGGACATTGCTTGGCCTATTTCAAGTCAAGAGATAGATATTGAATTTTTTCAGTCAAACTAAATTAAGGGAATGATAAAAATCAGCTTAAACTAAGTGCTAGACAATATGCTGGTCAAATCAAGCTTCAAAACAGTATCAATTTACATACATATTTATAATCAAACTTTCATGCTTAAGCAAAGTCATCAATAAAACAAAATAGGTTGTTAGTTCAAATAAACTTACTGCTATGAATCAAAACCTAGAATGATTACCATTTCTCTTAATTACCCTTATGAAACAGCCAAACAATATCAAACAACAGATGAAAAATGACCTAAGCCTTAGAGGGCATACATGTCCAATTGAATAATCCAAAATAGGGGTTTGGCCCCCTCACTTTCTGCAGTACACAACCAACCTGTGATTTGAAGACGACGAAGGGAATGCCACGTCATCAGCGATGACCGGCCGGAGAGGACTGTAGTCGGAAGACGAGTTCGATCTGGTGAATTCCTTGGAGCTCGGTTCCGACCTATCTCTCGACCGTCGGCCGTCTTCCGATCCAAAAACATCGCGGTAGAATCTATCCTCCTTAACGGGGATTCTGAAGGCAGGCAAACTCCGGCCACCCTTCTGCGGCCGAGAAACTAACTCGGTGGAGCGGAATACTTCTTCGTAGAAGGAAGTGGAGTCTTTACCTTCAAACCTGTCGGAGAATTGGCGGAAGAGGATGGTCTGTGGTGGACCGCCGAAGACGTCGGAGAAGTCATCGGCGTGGAAAGTTCCGGCGCGGGAACATGTGGGTTTGGTAAGGGTTTCATCTTCCGATCTCCGGGAACGGAACCGGGGAATCCCAAAACGCACTCGCCAAGAGTGGTCCATTTTCCGGCGAGAATATGAGGAAAAAGAATGAAGGAATATGATTGGGGACTGGGATTGAGAGTGAGAGTGAGAATACACCATGGAAACAAATGGAAGCTCTGCCTTCATATATTTATAAGACAAAGTGGGCTTACCTTACTGGGAAAAAAGTTGTTAACTACTTTTTACTGTTAAGAATTTTAAAATATATTTGTTTATTTATTTTTAAAATATTTTAACAACTGTTCATGTGGAGCAAAAAGTAAAGAAGGGTATGACCTTTTTTCTCATTAAAAAAAAAAAAAAAAAGCTGAGAGGATTTTTTTTTCTGTAAATAAATAATAAATAAACAAATAATTAATGATGTTTGTAATATACTCTGTTTTCATTTTCTGGGACAAAGATTCAAGTGTAATAAATAGGTTTAGATTCTTTCTCAAACTACAACCTAAATGTACAAAGAAAATGTTTTTTTTTTTCTTTTTACTTTTTTGAATTTTCTATTTTCCATTTTGTTAGTACAACATTTCACAATGAGAGACCGAAAGCCATGTAAATTATTATTGAGTTAAACTCACATTTGACCCTATTTTGCATGTTTTTAAAAATAAGTTTTCATTTTGTCTTTCAACATTGAACTTTAAAATATGATATCAAATCGAGAATTTTACTAATTTAAAACTATTATATATTTTTTTCAACATAAATATTATATGGTCATTGAAATGTACTCTACAAGTTGGTCTTCAATTTTGCTTTTTAAGTGCGGTTAAAAACACTTGGAAAGTGTTTGGCTCATCAAGGCCCACTAACTTTAAATGTTGGTAGAGTTGGATTTCTTATTTTTTACTAATTCGCCCAAAATCAACCCCTCTCTAATGGCTTCAATGGCTTCACTTGTATGCCACCATCGGCTTCTATTGCTGCCACACTCCGACAACATACTTTGACAACCAACTCCGATAATCACCTTTGCACAACCAACTCCAACCATCAATTTCATCGTTCATCTCTAACAACTCACTCTGACAACCAATTTGACTGATCATATACTAAAAAAAAAAAAAAAACTTGGGTAGCCCAAAGTGTTTTTAAATATAAATAAAAAATATTATATTTATAATGTTTAATAGTCGTTTTTATAGTAATATGCTATTGATGGATTGGTTGAGAATGATCAGGTCATCCTTATAGACTTATTTTTCACAGACATCCAAAAGAACAATTGTTTTTAACACTTCACCAAAATCTAGGAAGATTTATTATTTATATTTATTTGGTAGGACTGACTAACTTGACTATCTTAATGAACAATATTTTTTTTTGTATGAAAGAAATTGACTCATAGTCAGCCATGTTTATTTATTTTTTTGTGAATATGTAAATAGAACCTTGATGACAACCTTAATTTTTATGCATATTCAACTCATACATTACATGACTGTTAAAATATGTCATAGAGTTGTTGTTTATATATAATAGTATTTTGTTTACATTAAATGCAATAATTACACATAGAAAATTGTAAAATATATCTTTATTTATTGAGTTCACATCTCAAATGAGGGTTAAGTTTGGGAAAGTATGTGTAGTTGAATGGTGGAACATAAATTAAGAAAAAAACAAAAAAAACCCCATAAAAATCCATGTTTTTTAGGTTACAAAGTAAAAAAACTGGATCAAATATTCATAACTCAATACAACTCAACTCTACACTTTAAACACAGACAATTACCAACTTAATTCAACTCTGTATCTTAGACAATTATTAATTCAGCTCAACTCTGTATCTCAAACACATACCATTATTATCAACTCAAAAAAACTAAGTTTACGTGCTAAACCCACCTTTATTGTTCTTCGATTGCAATACACATTTTAGTCTCTAAATCAAGGCCATCACTTTTTCCCTTTTTTCTTTTTTCTTTTATTCTTTTTAATATAGAATTTAAAAAAGATGAAGATCCTTACTTAAGCATGGATGGATCAGAGGGAATTTTTTTTGAAAAATTATAAGAAATAACCTTAATCACTTTCATATTTCACAACTAACACAATTTTAGAAAATTCGTTGAAATAATTTTTCTCAATTCTTTCCGTCCTAGATCAACGACTGAGATTGAAATAACTATTGATTCTTTTGGGCTTTCTCAATGAAATCTCACTGTTCACACGAGATTTCTGGAGAAACGTGTTTCGTGGAGTTGAATTTGAGTTGGTGTTGGTGTTGGAGTTGATTTGATGCGATGTGGTTCGATCTCTAATATTTGATCCTCTGATTCTCTCTCAGTTGGGTGAATATGCTTGACTTGGAGAAGGAAAGCACCGAATGTTCTTGAAGTAGAAGTCTTGGAAGCCTGGAGTAGAAGTCTTAGAAGAGTATTTGTGTCTTCAAAGGTCTTCTGCCTTATAGGAGTGCAACTTTATGAGTGAAGTCTTGGAAGAGTATTTGTGTCTTCAAAGGTCTTCTGCCTTATAGGAGTGCAGCTTCAGGAGTCTTGAGAGTCCTCTGCTTGTCAGTGAATTCTCTCTGGGTCTTCTGAGTATAGAAAATACTACCTTTACAAATGAAGAGAACGCCTCTATTTATAGAGTTCTTAGGTGGGCTTCATGGGCTTGGTTGGTCCATGGGCCTGACCCTTGGGCCCAATTAGTTGGTTTTGGGCCTGATCTGGAATTTGGGTTAAATTCAACTTTTTTTGTAGTTTGGACTTTAAGCCCAAATAGTAATATCAAATTGGACCAATTTAATCTCATCTGATTCATCTGCGTGACGTCATCGAAACTTGTCTTCAATTCAATTCAGAACATGTGTCAACTTCTAATTGGACCCAAAGTCAATGATTTAGAAATTCATCGTTAATTTAGCAAACGACGTGGTGACTTGTGATTGGTCCAAAATTTCTCATTCAACAAATGCCCCCTTTTCGAGATTTATGCACGTATATGGGTGGATGAATCTAAAAAAAATGTAATTTGAGATCAAAGTATGAACTTTTTGACTCTTTCAATTTGATGCATCATCATGATCAAAATATGAGAATTTAGCTCAAAATTTTGATTTGAAATCTTGTTCGTTTGACACACTTTTGCTAAGTAAACTTTAATTTGAACTAAAGTAGAATTTATGTTCCACTTTAATTGCAAATTTAATTTAATTCGAATTCGGAATAGAATTTGGGGTGAAATTGAATCTTGATCAATTTTGGTTTGAGATAAAAATTTGGGATATGCTTAATTTTACTTGGAAATGAGTATAGAAACTAAGGTTGATTTAAATTTGAGATAAAAGTTGGAATATAGCCAAATTTTGACTCGACATTTTATTCATAACTCAATATCAAGGTTAATCATTCGAATATTGATAAAATTTGGGATATGGCCAAATTTTAATTTGGGACGGATTTGACATTTATCTCACCCAATTTGGCTGGCTTGAATTTAGAATAAAAATTTGGATTAGAAGACTTAGACTGAGATTTGGAATAACAGTTGATTTTAATTCCAATTTAAATGGAATATGAATTTGAACTTAAATGGAAGAGATTTTGGAGAGCCAACGTATTGGAAGACAGCTTTACTAGCGAGATCAGGCTATTACCAGTGATACCAAGCCATTATCAGCAAGATCAGGCCATTACCAGTGATACCAAACCATTACTAGCGAGATCAGGCCATTACCAGCGATACCAAGCCATCACTAGCGAGATCAGGCCATTACCAGTGAGATCAGGCCATTACCAGCGATACCAAGCCATTACTAACGATACCAGGCCATTACCAGCGATACCTTACCAACTTCATGGTGATACCCTACCAACTTCACTAAGAACTTAATTTGAGAATCGAATTCAATTCGTTTAACAGCTGAAGAAGGAATGATACTCTGTTGCCGGAGACAAGAAGAAGAAGAGGACGAAGAAGAGTGTAGAAACGTAGAAGATCTACATCTTCAAGGTACCGAAGCAAGTTCATCCAGACATCGGTATTTCCAGCAAAGCCATGGGTATCATGAACAGCTTCATCAACGATATCTTCGAGAATTGGCCAAACACGTTGTCTCTGAAGGCACCAAGGTGGTGACTTACGTTCACAAGTTTCTCTCCTTTCCATAATCTTCTGTTTTGCAGTGCTTGCAATTCAGCACATGAAGTATGTTGGAGAAACGAGATTTTGAGCGAGAAAGTGGGAGAGAGCGAGAGTTTTAGGAGAGAGTGACACTGGAGAGAGCAAGATTATGGGAGAGAAGTTGCACTAAAGAGAGCGAGATCGTGGGAGAGAGATGAGAATCAGCGAGAAAAATGCGAGATTGTGGGAAGAGAGCGAGAAGTGGAGAAGCGAGAAAGTGAGAGAGCAGCGACACTATGAGAGCAGCGAGAAAGTGAGAGAGAGCGACACTAGAGGAGCGAGAAAGTGGAGAGAGCGACACTACGAAGAGCATTTCGAGCGAGATTCCCCTTTTTATTATTATTATTATTTTTTTATTAATAATTTTTTTTCTTTTTTATCTTAGACAGTCGTCTGCTTTGTGGCTAGCGATACAAGCCTTAGTGAGATTTCCTTCTCCATACTATTGGCTTATGCCAGATTCTCTCAAGTCTTAAGCCCAAAACTCCCCGCCGTTGAATCTGGGGATTCAAAACTCCACCGTTGCCCCTAATTAAGGCAGCCTTCAATCGAGCATGATCTTTTTTTGTTAACTCTTAACTAATTTCAGCAAGAATTGGAGTTCCACAACAAAAATAAACAATATTCAGTTTGAATAACCCGTGATTTTATCAGATTTCAACTGCTTAGCTATATAAATACTGGCAGGACGCATGCTCTTCGTCATCTTGTAGTGTGATCTCCTTTGTTCTTACGTTCTTTCCATCCTTTGTCAATCAGACTTGGATTGCAATAGGAAGCTGTAAGTGAGGAGAAGGGAGAAAGAAGGAAGGATAGGGAATTAGGGCTTCCCTTTTTTTTTTTTTTGCTCTATTATTATTATTATTATTTTTTTTTTTTACTAACTTGCCCCCCTACTATTTTTTTTGTAGGAGTTACGGTGCAACCAAAGGAGCACAACAAAACAAGTTTTTTTTTTTAATCTCATCGACCTGTCTTTGGTGCGCTCGTGTATCCTAATCGTCATGGGAGGGGCCCCGCAAAGGCTTGCAACTCTCTCATTCGATCATCCTAGGTGGTTCCCGAAAAGGTCTACTTTGTAGCACCGTTCGTACATCCTGATCGTCATGGGAGGGGCCCCGCAAAGGCTTACAACTCTCCCATTCGATCACCCCTAGGGAGGATCTTGGAAAGGTCTACCTTGTAACACCGCTCGTGTATCCTGATCGTCATGGGAGGGGCTCGCAAAGACTTACAACTCTCCCATTCGATCACCTTAGGGAGGATCTTGGAAAGGTCTACCTTGTAGCACCACTCGTGTATCCTGATCGTTATGGGAAGGGCCCTGCAAAGACTTACAACTCTCCCATTCGATCACCCTAGGGAGGATCTCGGAAGGTCTACCTTATAGTGCCGCTCGTGTATCCTAATATTCATGGGAAGGGGCCCCGCAAAGGCATACAACTCTCCCATTCGATCACCCTAGTGAGAATCCTCGAAAGGTTTTCTTTGTTATGTTACTCCTTGATCAAAATTTGAAGATAAGGGAAATATGCCATTGAGTATTTGAAGATGAGGTGGATATGCCATCAAACCTTGAAGATGAGAAGAATGTGCCATCAAGATTTTGAACGGATTCAGGTTGGCTAGAGTCGATCTTGGTACAAGGCGGAGCCAGACGGACCGGAGTCATCCTCGCATATGAGGTAGAGATAGACAAACCAAACTTGATCTCGCATATGAGGTGGAACCACACCCACATTTTTGGAGAGGAAACGAAGCTACACAAATTTTGGAGAAGAGATGAAGTTGTACCAATATTTTGGAGAGGAAATGAAATCGCACCACGACTTTGAAGATGGAGCGAAGTCGCGTCATCAGTTTGGAGATGAAACGAAGCCACACCATGACTTGGAGATGAAGCGAAGCCGCGTCATTAGTTTGGAGATGAAACGAAGCCACCCACGACTTTGAAGATGAAGTGAAGTCGCGTCATTAGTTTAGAGATGAAGCGAAGCTACATCATGATTTTGTAGACCGAGTCATTGAAGATGGAGCCGATGCACACCAACCTTGAACTTGAAGATGGAGCGGAGTCATGCACACCGACCTTTAACTTGAAGATGGAAGTGGGGCCATGCATCCAATCTTGAACTTAAAGATGAAGAGGTATCAACGAAGCCTTTGAACTTAAAGATGGAGAAGCATCGATGAAGCCTTTGAACTTAAATATGGAGAATCATTGACAAGACCTTCGCACTTGAGTTTGACAAAGCATCGACAAATTCTTCGCATTTGAGTTTGATAAAGCATCAAAAAATTCGCATTTGATTTTGATGAAGCATGAAGATGAAGCATCGATGAAACCTTTGAACTTAAATATGGAGAAGCATCGACGAGACCTTCGCACTTATTTGACAAAGCATCGACAAATTCTTCGCATTTGAGTTTGATAAAGCATCGATAAAGCCTCTAAACTTGAAGATGGAGGAGCATCGATGAAGCCTCTGAACTTGAAGATTGAAGAGCATCAATGAAGCCTCTGAACTTGAAGATGGAGGAGCATCTAAGTTTGATTTTAAAGAGGAAGAGAAGCGTATTCCAAGTGGGTGCCTTTTATTTTCTGTGCTGGCTCTCTACGAGCGATGAACATCTTCAACCCATTATGTTGCCCCCAATAGGGATGAACATCTTCAATCTGAAGTGTCATTCTTTGACGAGGATGATCAACATCAATCTTGTAGTATTATACTTAGGTGGTTGTGGTACCTCTTCTGATGGACTAAACTTAAATTCTTTAAGTTTCCTTCGTACCTTTAAAGAAAGGGATCGAATCATGACGTAGTTCAAGTTTTTTTTTTAACTGGACTGAACTTGAAGTTTCTTTCAAGCTGCCTACATACCCTTCTTAATGATAGGGATTAAGTCATAATGTAGTTCGAAGAGATTTTTTTTTTCTTTTTATGCGCGACTGAACTTAAATTTCTTTAAATTGCCTACGTACCCTTTATAATGAAAGGGATCAAGTAGTAACGTAGTTCATACAATTTTTTTTTTTGGCGTTGTTCACATTTTAAGCTCATGCAGGCTAGGAGCATCATGCAATTTAGGCACTTGCAATGATGAGCTTCTTCATTTAAACTTCAGAAGCTTTTATTTCATCATGGTTTTGATTATCCTCTTCATTTGTAGGATTCGTCAATATGATGAGTTTTGGCTTCACTATCAAGGAACCTTTTGTACTTATGTCAACAGAAAATTTCCTCTTCATGCATGAAGGAACACGACTGTGAATCTTTTCGTCGTTGTTTTCTTCATGGAATAACGTTGGCTTCAAGATTTTCATCCTTCCTTTACGTTGATCGCTTATTGTCTTGAGACGATAAAAAAACAGATACTAGAGATTGATCTTTCTTTGATGTGGATATACTTAGCCTTTTGAAGGTTGAAGTTCGAGCATAAGTAGTCGTTGGACATTGGTCTTCTTTTCCTACCGTGGCCATACTCAATCTTTGAAAGAATGAAGATCGAGCACTTGAAGGCTTAATATGATCGAAGACAGAAGTTCTTTGCTTCATTTCTTCTGAGTCTTTGACTTCTTCAGCAGTCACATGATTGTTGTCGACTTCCACTATGCCGACAGTGTGACATGCAATAACTTCTGATACTTTCTCTAGATGATTATTGAGAAAGCTTCTTGGGAGAAATTCTGCAGAAGTTGCCGGCCGTCGGAATTGAGGGAAGTCTTTGTCTTCTTTCTTAGCAAGCTTAGGCTTTTGTGTCATCTTTTTGCCTTTCTTTTTATGAGTCTTGTTTCTTCTTTTATAGCTTCGATAGGAACACGACTCTTTTTGGGTGGAGTTTGGTTTTCTTCTCTTTCGATGAGTCATTACTATCCACCCTTCGTTGTCATCTTCAACAAGCTCATCTTTCTTTTCGGAATTTGTTGTTTGAATCTCTTGTTGGAACCGAACAACTATAGGCTCGAATTCTCCAAACTAGATCAGACTTTGGCTTTGCGCATGGGACACAGACAGTATTAGAACATTTGAAGTCACCGCTACTGTAGCGTGTTTGTCTGAGCTACTTCATCCAAATCTAGCTCAATCTTCTTTTCACGAGCCAACTTCATAATTTATTCCTTCAGCACAAAGCACCTTTCAACTGGGTGACTAATGACCCGATGATACTTGCAGTAGTTAAGATCATCTATTTTTCCTTCTTGTTCTGGTCGCTTGAATTTCGGTAGCTGAATAAGTTGTTTCTCTAGTAGTTGCTCCAACATATCTGCCACATCAGAGTCAAGGAATGGATAAACCTTCTCTTGTCGTTCTTTAAAAGTTGGATGACGCTTCTCGCCCTCATTGTATCTTCTTTCAAATTTTGTTTGTTTTTCTTTGGAGGAAAATTTCAGCGGGGTCACATGAACGACCATAGATTCTTTTGTGGCACTACCTACGATCTTTTCAGTGCCCTTGGCATCATTTTTGTATTTTCTCCCTTTAGAGACTAGGAAATCTTTAGTTCCCCTATCGGCAATGCTCAGCTTCATATCATGAGTGCGTGTTGCCAGCTCCTCAAACGTACGAGGTTTTATCCCTTGTAGGATGTAGAGAAGCTCCTAGTGCATGCCTTGAGTGCACATCTCCACTACAGATAATTCAGTAAATCTATCTTTGCAATCCAGACTTAAAGCTCTCCATCGGTTGATATAATCGATGATTGTCTCTCCCTTCCACTGTTTGGTGTTTGTCAGCTCCATCATGCTAACAATACGCCTTGTACTGTAGAAGCGGTTCAGGAACTCCCTTTCTAGTTGTTCCCAACTGTCAATCACTTCTGGCTCCAAATCAGTATACTAATTGAAAGCATTTTCTTTCAAGGTACAGACGAACTACTTGACTAGCTGGTCTCCTCTGGTTCCTGCATTTTCACAGGTTTCAATGAAGTGTGCAATATGTTGTTTTGGATTTCCCTTTCCATCGAACTGCTGGAACTTTGGAGGTTAATACCCAGTTGACATTATGAGGTTGTCGATTCTTTTGGTGTATAGCTTGGAGTACATAAAAAGAAGTTTGCAACGGTCCTCCGTACTGAGCTCTTATGGAGTTTGTGATCATATCTTGGAGTTGTTGAACTGACAGGGAGGCAACAGAGGTAGATTGTGGTGGCTGACTTTCCTACAAGACAGTCTTTCCTTTGTCATTGGCTTTTGTAGCTGGGGATTGACTTGATTCAGTAGTATCTCGAGTAAAGCAGCGATTTCATGATCTCGCTCCTCTACAGCCTTCATTAGGAGATTTATTTTTACCTTCATCTTTGCCATGGTCGACTTAGTCGTTACTCAGTCATCATGATAGACACTACATCAAAATGTGATTCTTTCTCTGATAGATCAGTAATAGAAGCATAGTTTTCAAATAAAGGATTTTCTCTGATGACGATCCCGCCTTTAGGAAATTTCATCAGCTGACCCCAGATTTCCTTCGTGATGACAGAGCTTATGTAAGTGTTGCTTACGATAGTAGCTTTGGATGCAACTTTCTTTGGTGCCATCTGTAGAATTCTTGACTCGGATGACGAGAGAGATGAGAGGTAGAGATGTCCCATTGGGCGTGTCAATTTGTTCACACGAGGTTTCCGGAGAAACGTGTTTCGTGTAGTTAAACTTGAGTTGATGTTGGTGTTGGAGTTGATTTGATGCGATGTGGTTCGATCTCTAATATTTGATCCTCTGATTCTCTCTCAGTTGGGTGAATATGCTTGACTTCGAGAAGGAAAGCACCAAACATTCTTGAAGTAGAAGTCTTGGAAGCTTGGAGTAGAAGTCTTGGAAGAGTATTTGTATCTTCAAAGGTCTTCTGTCTTATAAGAGTGCAACTTTAGGAGTCTTGGAAGCTTGAAGTAGAAGTCTTGGAAGAGTATTTGTGTCTTTAAAGGTCTTCTGCCTTACAGAAGTGCAGCTTCAGGAGTCTTGGAAGCTTGAAGTAGACGTCTTGGAAGAGTATTTGTGTCTTCAAAGGTCTTCTGCCTTATAGGAATGCAGCTTCAAGAGTCTTGGAAGCTTGAAGTAGAAGTCTTGGAAGAGTATTTGTGTCTTCAAAGGTCTTTTGCCTTATAGGAGTGCAGCTTCAGGAGTCTTGAAAGTTTGGAGTGGAAGTCTTGGAAGAGTATTTGTGTCTTCAAAGGTCTTCTGCCTTATAGGAGTGTAGCTTCAGGAGTCTTGAGAGTCCTCTGCTTGTCAATGAATTCTCTCTGAGTCTTCTGAGTATAGAAAATGCTACCCTTACAAATGAAGAGAATGTCTCTATTTATAGAGTTCTCAGGTGGGCTTTATGGGCTTGGTTGGTTCATGGGCCTGACCCTTGAGCCCAATTAGTTGGTTTTGGGCCTGATCTGGAATTTGAGTCCAATTCAACTTTTTTTGTAGTTTGGATTTTAAGCCCAAATAGTAATATCAAATTGGGCCAATTTAATCTCATCTAATTCATCCGCGTGATGTCATCGAAACTCGTCTTCAATTCAATTCGGGGCATGTGTCAACTTCTAATTGGACCCAAAGTCAATGATTTAGAAATTCATCGTTAATTTAGCAAACGACGTGGTGACTTGTGATTGGTCCAAAATTTCTCATTCAACACTCACCATCTACATAATTTTTCTAAATATTATTATAATATTTTCAAATCCTATACTAAATCTCATATTTTCAAAATTTCTACATATATGTAATCATTCCCAGATCTTATATCAAATGTTATATAATCTTTCAAATCTTACACCTAATTTTTGTTTCAAGAATTATTGAATTTCCAAACAAATGTACCAATTATCCAAATGGATATTCTAAATGAATCTTGGGTGATTGAAGTGTGATTTTTAAAAATTTAGAAAATATTTGAAAAATATTAAGTTAGACCAATTTGGAAAAGATTAAGTAAGATTTGAAAAAATTATGTAGAATCTCAGTATTCATCCTGGCCGAGATTCGACTAAGAAAGTTCAAAAGAATGGATAGTTTCGATATAAGATAAAAAATTAATTTTTTATTTGAATCTCGGTGCTCAATCTTGATAGAAAAGCATCGAGAAAAACTATTTAAACTCTTTTTCAAAAAGTGTGCTAGTTATGAAATGGAGAAATGTTTTGGGACTACTTTGACAATTTTCTAATTTTTTTCCAGGACTTAAATAGAAATAATGGAATTGTATGTNAAAAAAAAAAAACTAGTGAGTAGGGGTGTTCATGGGTTGGGTTGAGTTGGGTCGAAAGACTTTTTAGACCCAACCCAATTGTTCGGGTTGTAAATTTTTTCAACTCAAATAACCCTTATTAAAAAACGAACCCACCCCAACCCAACCAAGAAATATTTAGGTTGGGTTGGTTCGGATTAATCGAGTCATTTTTATTTAAAATTTTGTTCTAAAGAGAAATAAAATGTAAATATGTAAAAATCTAATTTAATTATTTTCATATATTGAATTAAGATTAATAACTCAATTTCAATTTATATAGCGAAAATTTTCTTTTTATAGTGTAAATAAACTACTTTTAAGAGTTGTTGAAGAATAAATTATTAAAAAAAATATTCAAATTAAATAAAATTAAAATCAATATATGTATAAATATTTGTGTTATAAATGATAAAAAAAATATATTTTAAAGTTAATAATAAACTTGGGTTGGTTGGATTGGTTTAGGTTATATCAGGTGAACCCATGAACCAACCCAACCCATAAAATTTTCATTTATTTGAATCCAACCCAACTCAAATGAGTTGACAACCCAACCCAAACCACATGGATTGGGTTGGATTGATCGATTTTTTCGGGTCATCAGATTTTTTGAACACCCCTACTAGTGAGGGACTAAATGTGTTTAAAAGCTACCAAGACTACAAAGATACATAATAAAGTTAAAGGTTAATTTTGAAAATGAAATTTTTTACGATACTAGTTATTCTAAAATTTAAAATATAAAAATTAGGTCTCGTTTGATAATCATTTTGTTTTTTATTTTTGATTTTTTAAAATTAAACATATTTTCTTTTCGTATCTTATAATGATTTACATTTTTCTTTAAGTATAATAGTTGAATTCTTAGCCAAATTCCAAAAAAACAAACTTTTTTATTTTTCAAAATTTAGCTTGATTTTTTAAATGATTAGTAAAAAGTAGATATTAGACAACAAGGAAGAAATTTGGAGATTGAAGTAGTGTTCATAAATTTAATTTTAAAAAAACAAAAACAAAAAATGAAATGGTTACTAAAGGAGATGTAAGTTGTTATATATTAAAATTGGAAACTAAATTTTTACTGATAAGTAAAAATTATTTTTTTAACACTTTAAATATTTCAAAAGGTTTTTACTTTTCAAATGCCCAATCCTAATGTAACCCTACTTCAATTGGAAAATTCTTAATATCCCATTTGATAACTTTTTTGTTTCTCGTGTTTCTATGGGTTGTTTTTTTTTTAAATTATTTATTTTTTTAATTTTTAAGAATTAGAAATAGAAATATATTCGTAATCTCACTGTTTCTAGTTTTTTTTTTTTAAAAAAAAGAAACAAAAGATTTGTTTAATAACTATTTTTCTTTTCTCGTTTCTAGTATTTTTTTTCTTACTTTTCACCTTGTTTCATAGTTTAAATATAATTTATTTATATAATATAAAACATATATAACATACACTAAAATATATAAAATACAATAATAAAAGAATTCACATTATTTAACACAATTACACAAATATAATTGAATGAGAATTCACAATAATAATACAATTGTATTCATCCTTTAACGTTATCCAAATTTGATCTATAATATTATTTGCTTTCAGTTTCATTTGTCTTTAATTAATGATGACTCAAATTAAACTCTATTATATTGCTTATGTAAATATCGTGGTGGTAAGATATTAAAGCTAGACTAAACACATTCTTAATGAATAAAATTTATATATCGCAAAATTCTAACGAGTTTCAAAGTGTACTAAAAATTTAAATTAAAATTTCAAATAATATATAAATATGCATATTGTGAAATTTAAATAAAAAAAATACGTAAATTTAAAAAGAAAATTGAAATTTCAAAATTAAAAATTTAAATTAAGAAAAATATATAAATAATAAATAATAAAAATGTATGACCTTGGAACTGAATCCAGACTCGCCACGAGAAGATAATTCACACACGCTTATAAATCAAAAAGCAAAGAGCAATTTCCATTTATGGTAGGAAGTTATAAAGTAAAATAACAAAACATAAATGAAACTTGAAGAAACTACTTTCTTAATTTTAAAAACAAGAAACGAGATGAGTTATCCAGAATCTAAATAACAACGTTATCAAACCACCTCAGTATTTAGTAAAAAAAAAAAAAGTTAAAGAAAAAGTGTTAATTTGAAGAATTGATAATTTTTAATATATCATAAAGGAAATGTAGAGAGTGATTCATAAAAGACAAAGCGATTGGTAGATTAAATGAAGAAAAGAGCATTTTTGTAATAATAAACTGCGATGAACTTGAAAAATTGTCAATTATCTAATAGATTCTCGACCTTTAAAAATGTTAAACAGATTTATAACTTGTTACACAAAAAATTGAAAATATAAAGACCTACTATACATGAAATTAAAAGTAGTGAGTCTTAAGACAGGTATGAGAATGATTTCGAAATGGTTATAATCATTTTTGGCATTTTTAAAATCACTTTGAAACATGATTAAATCATTCAAAACCAATTTTGATGATATGAAAATTACATTTAAAAGTGTAAAGTTAAATATTAAATTAACTTTGAGTGATTAAAGACCTGTTCTAGAGTGATTTTGAATGAGACAAAAGGGATTTAACAAATTCAAAATTACACTCGAACATACACTTATTGTTCATACAATTCAAAACACAAAAATGAAAATACAGGAACTTTAGACACAAAAGTGAAAGTTTAGAATCTGTTTGGTAGGAGATCTGAAAAAAGAAAATTGAAAACAAAGGATTCAATGAAGTCAGAGTTATATATCTTGTTTTTAAATATGTGTTTAGTAGCACATCAAGCAATTAAATTTTAATTTAAATAATTATTTTAAATGTGCTTGATACTATATTTATAAACTATAAAACTATGTATAGTTATTCACTAAATATTAGGTTGATTATAAGTTATATTATTACTTAATTTATGAGCATGTTTTGTGTAATTATTATTTTATAATATTTTATAACTTATAATATATTACATAACAAATAATTTAATTATTGAATTGAGTTTATAACATGATATACTACATTTTAAATGTTTTTATTTTTTTTATTTAGTACAGTTTTGTATTTTAAAATTTAAAATTCAAAATCTTGATACCTTGAAAACATAAAAATGTTGTTTTCAAAATTTGCAATATTTGAATCATATAATCTGTAAGTAGGTTTTAGAAATAGAATTCAAATTGGGTTGCCAACACATATTTTCTAAACTTAGTGAATATAAAAAACATAAAATAAAACTTAGATTGCCAACCAAAGAAACCCTAAGGATTTATTAGATATATATTTTTAAATTTTTTTGGAACAATAGACATAAATCTAAATTATAGTGATTGAACTTGTAATTTAGCCTTTTTTACAGAAAAAAATCATATGTGCATGCACGCTGATAGTCCTAATTTCTTGTACCAATCAGATTGGTATCATGTAATGAACATATAAACTTATAACAGCACCTCATTAATCTATGAAACCGGTTGGATCATTACACTTTGAGTGGTTACAACTCCACCACCCAAAACGACCACTAATCTGTCCGACTTAACTCTTTCATAGATTGTCCATTATGACTTTGTACTGCTGCAACTAATCTCTCCATGGTCATCTAAGCTCACTCTAGGCTCCCTCAAAGATCCTCCTACCTCCTCTAGACTCCATCATGGGTTCTCTGAGTTTATTCTAGATTCACTCATGGGTCTTTTGAACTACCGTGGCTCCCTCATGGGCCTTCTAAGTTCAAAGTTCTCGAGCTCCCTCTAAGCTCTCTCATGTGTCCTATAAACTCCTTTTAAGCTCCCTCATGAGTCTTTCGAGCTCACTCTAGGCTCTTTTATGGATCTCGACCAATCCACTTGGACCAGCCTCCTAAAGTCTTGGTGGCTATTGGTCGGACTTGGGTCCCATCGTGTTTGGTCTGCCAACTTGAGCCTCTGTTTCTATCGGTAGGCCTTCTATCTCTCCAAACTATCAGTCTCAATCTATCTTGATAAATCTATCCATAACGTGTGTGTATATATATTTGTATGTGTGTATGTGTATATATATGTATAGTCATTATTGCATTACTAGATTTAGTAAATGGTCATCCAAAAAGTAAAATTAAAAGAAAAAATTGGAGCATGAAAAAGAAGATTGAAAAAGTGAGTTGAAAAGAAAGACATGAAGAGAAACAACAGCGCACGATTTGGCTAGTTGGAGGAGCAGCCAAGTTATGTTATGGCCCACAAACATAAACACAAATACACTCTACTTTATAACAATTTTTTTTTAATAAAATTAATTTTATTTTATTGTTTTTGGGTGGAGAAATTGCATCTGTTATGTCTCCTAAGCTTTGAATTAAAGCCTTTAATTGTTTCTTTTGCTAAAGATTACAACCCAAAGGACATCAGACTTTCTTTTGTCCTCTTTTTCAAAGCACAGACAACATTATTTTTGGATCCAACATCTTTCCTTATTTCAATATGCTTTACTTTGTTTCCTCATTTATTTTACTATTAATCACCTTAACTATGTTTTCAAATCTCATCAAATTAATTTCATCTTTTCCTTTTTTTTTTTATATTCATAAATATCATATTTGGTTGATAGTCAAAAAAACACATCAAATTTTATTATTTGTTCGAGTTTGAACTCACTCTTTTAAAAACCATTTGTTTTTTTTTTTCATTAAAATTTTTCTAATACTATGCGATAGTACATACTTCTTTTTCATCATTATTTTGACGCATCATATATATA